>NC_081354.1:36967788-37267788 GCF_030684315.1 Stegostoma tigrinum | reverse complement strand
AAAAGACAGAAAATTACAGGCCAATTAGCCTAACCTCAGCCATGGGTAAGATTTTGGAGTCCATTGTAAAGGATGAGAATTCTGAATATTTGGAACTGCATGGTAAAGTAGGGCAAAGTCAGCACGCTTTCATCAAGAGGAGGTCATGCCTGGCGAATCTGCTAGAATTTTTTGAGGAAGTAACGAGCAGGATAGACCAAGGACAGCCAATGGATGATATCTACCTGGATTTCAAGAAGGTCTTTCATAAGGTGCCACACAGGAGGATGCTGAGTAAGATGAGGGCCCATGGTGTTAGAGGCCATGTGCTAGTATGGATAGAAGATTGGCTGTCTGGCAGAAAGCAGAGAGTGGGGATAAAAAAGCCTTTCTCAGGATGGCAGCAGGTGACAAGTGATGTTCCGCAAGAGTCAGTGTTGGGACCACAACTTTTCACTTTATACATTAATAATCTAAACGAAGGAACTGTGGGTATTCTGGTTTAGTTTGCAGATGATGCAAAGATAGGTGGAGAGACAGGTAGTACTGAGGAGGTGGGGAGTCTGCAGAAGGATTTGGACAGGTTAGGAGAGTGGGCAAAGAAGTGGCAGATGGAGTACAATGTGGGAAAGTGTGAGATTATGCACTTTGGTAAGAAGGATAAAAGCATGGACTATTTTCTAAATGCGGAGAAAATTCGGAAGTCTGAAGTGCAGAGACTTGGGAGTTCCAGTCCAGGATTCTGTCAAGGTAAACTTGCAGGTTGAGTAGTCATTTATTTTGCGAGGACTTGAATATAAAAGCAGGGATATACTCCTGAGGCTTCATAAAACCCTGGTCAGGCCACATTTGGAATACTGTATATAGTTTTGGGCCCCATATCTCAGGAAGGATGTACTGGCCCTGGAGCGGGTTCAGAGGAGGTTCATGAGAATGGCCGCAGGAGTGGAAAGCTTAACATATGGGGAAAGCTTGAGGACTCTGGGACTATACTCATTGGCGTTGAGAAGGATTAGGGCAGATCTAATTGAAACATACAGAATACTGAATGGCTTGGGCAGAGTGGATGTTAGGAAGATGCTTCCATTGATAGGAGAGACTAGGACCCAAGGGCACAGCCTTAGAATAAAGGGAAGACCTTTTAGAATGGAGATAAGGAGAAACTTCTTCAGTTGGAGAGTGGTGAATCTATGGAATTCACTGCCACAGAAAGCTATGGAGGCCAGGTCAATGAATACATTTAAGACTGAGATAGATAGGTTCTTGATTATCAAGGGGATGAAAGGTTAGGGGGATAAAGCGGGAGAATGGGGTTGAGGAACTTATCAGCCATGATTGAATGGCAGAGCAGACTCAAATGGCCTAATTTGTGCTCCTATGCCCTATGGTCATCTGGTCTTAAATGTGCAATCTTTTGTTCTGAGATTATGATGTCTGGTTCTAATCTCAACCACTAGGAGAAACCAAGATAACAAAGTGTGGAGCTGGATGAACACAGCAGGCCAAGCAGCATCTTAGGAGCACAAAAGCTGATGTTTCGGGCCTAGTCCCTTCATTAGAAAAGGGGAAATGGGAGACGATTCTGAAATAAATAGGGAGAGGGGGGAGGCGGACTGAAGACGGATAGAAGAGAAGATAGGTGGAGAGGAGAGTATGGGTGGGGAGGTAGGGGGGGATAAGTCAGTCCGGGGAGGACGGACAGGTCAAGGGGGCGGGATGAGGTTAGTAGGTAGGAAATGGAGGTGCGGCTTGAGGTGGGAGGAGGGGATAGGTGAGAGGAAGAACAGGTTAGGCAGGCGGGGATGAGCTGGGCTGGTTTTGGGATGCAGTGGGGGAGGGGGAGATTTTGAAGCTTGTGAAATCCACATTGATACCATTGGGCTGCAGTGTCCCCAAGTGGAATATAAGTTGCTGTTCCTGCCACCTACAAGTGGCACCATTATGGCACTGCAGGAGGCCCAGGACGGACATGTTGTCGAAGGAATGGAAGGGGGCGTTGAAATGGTTCGCTACTGGGAGGTGCAGTTGTTTACTGCAAACCGAGCATAGGTGTTCTGCAAAGCGGTCCCCAAGCCTCCGCTTGGTTTCCCCGATGTAGAGGAAGCCACACTGTGTACCTTGAATGCAGTATACCACATTGGTGGATGTGCAGGTGAACATCTGCTTCATGTGGAAAATCACTAGGAGAAACGACTTCTCCATATCTACCCTGTAAAGTCCTCTTAGAATCTTCTACATTTCAATAAGGTTGCATCTGATTCTTCTAAATTTCGATGAGTACAGCCCCAACTCAACATCTCCTTATAAGACAGTACGTCCAGTATCAGCTTAGTGAACCTCTTCTGGATTGCCTCCAATGACACAATGTCTTGCCTTACATAAGGGACCAAAAACTGTTCAAAATATTGTAGCCACTTTACTTTACTTCCCTACTTTAATATTTCATTTGTTTTGAAATAAAGGCCAAGATTCCATCTGCCTTCCCTATTAATGGCTTAACTAGTTTTCTGTGATTCATGGATGACGATTCTGAAATCCTTCTTTTGTTTAAGATTTCTGCAGACTTTCATCATTTCAATGATGCTCAGTTCCTCTATTCTTCCTGTAAAAATGCATTACCTCACATTTTTACACATTATTTACCATGTGTCTGGTTTTGGTGACTTGCTTAACCTATCTATATCAGTCTGCAGATTCTTTTGATAGCCTCTCCACTTGCCTTCCCACCTATTTCTGCATCATCCACAAATTTGCCTACCATACATTCACTTTCCTCACCCAAGTCTTTAACATTTATTATAAATAATTGTGGTCTCAGGCCTGATCCTTTCACTAGTTGCTTAAACCAACCGTAAACCCGTCAATAACATTTGGATTATTAAGTAAGCTTGTCCTGGTAATAAATGCGTTAATTGTTGTTGACAAAAGAAGCTTGATTGATTTGTCCTTAATAGTGAACATGACACAGTGTGAAACCTATACACTTGGCTATATCACACACCTGATGACATTTAAAATTTGTTATGCCAATGGAGGAGTGGGCTTAGAAAAGAAACATTTTCCCTCTCCAACTACAGTCATTATAGATAGGCATTTGTCAGATCTAATTTTGAAAAAATCTGGCCTCCTAACAAAATAGTGTACAGATCCTCAAACATTTGGCAAATTATCTGGTAAGTTATGTTCTAATATCTGATTTATAATTACCTTACAATACCCACATAATCTTATGTTACCACTTGCCTTTGGTACTACAACTATGGGAACAGTTACTCAATTACTCAGTTTAATTCTTTTGACAATTTTTTTTGTGTCAGTCTTTTCAGCTCTCGATCTATTTTTCCCTTGGAATATGGGTCACTGAGAAAGATTTGCAGTAAATTGGTCTGGTGGCTCTCTGAAACCATAAGTTGGCCTTATATTTCAATTGATTTTCGCTAAAAAGACAGAAGTAGTTGACAATCACATTGCCTTGTGTTGTGAGTTTCACTTTGCGTGGAAAATCTTGTTCCAGCTTAACTTCAGTTTTTTAACTAATTCATTTCAAGCAAGGATAATTTTTGACCCACATCACTAAAGTAGTTAGTTTTGTTCATTGTTCCTTGCAGGTAACTGAAATCATCACGCATCATATAATAGGGCTTTTCTCCCCACTGAAACTTGTTAATTCGATGTAGGATTTTTCCAATTGATACTGGTTCAATTTTAAATTGTACAATGATACAGGGATCATACTGACTGATACTGCAATGTCAACTTTCATGTCCACTAGGCCTCCCACCAATGTTATTTTGACAATGATGCCCTATGAATTTTCATCAGGCATGCTTTTGCTTTCTATCATAAGGATCAACTGATCCGTCATTAGTCTGCTGTTGTTTAATAACCACATACAATGACTGCCATTTCCTTCCTCCATAATTTTCTCAAAGAATTTTCTTCTGGCATGCCTTGGTGAGGTTAGCCTTTCTACTGCAGCTGAAGTGCTCTACATTCACAGAAAGACAATTCTGAATCCAAGTTTGGCCTAACCACTGATAACAGGACTTTGAAACCACCTTTGCTGGGTTATTTGGACCACTTAGTTGCTGCTTATTTATTTCAGCAGTAGACTGGTGGTTGTTAATTTTGATTTTCTTGAGTCTTGTTCCATCATATGCAAGGAAAATGTTGTTGGTAAGCTCTTACAATATCAGCAACTTATTGCGAATGCACCAAATTTTTACAAACCTGTGACCTAATGCTCACTATTGAAATTCTCCAGAATTTCAGTGGTCAGACATCTGTATCGAGGCTAATGATATACTCTCCAATATCCTCACTGGGTAACTGATAATTTGTTCCAAAATGATAGTCTTCTGCATTCTCCAGAGGCTTAGAACAGTGGTGCTGTTCAAGCTCACATAAGATGTCTGACAGCAGTAAGTCGTTTGCCGTGTGCAGAGGAAAGCAAATTTTTGAGTGATTCAAACACTTCTGGATCTGAAAGACTCTACTGCTAGTGATACCTACTGAGCCAGTTAACTTTGTAGTTGAGTCAATTTGTGCACAAACAGTCCTTTCATGAAGACCAGACTTTGAAAACTATTTCTCAGCAACAAAAGTCTCACAATACCTCTAATGGCCTACTGGAAGCTTAACAATTCCAAATTTGTTCTGGTCAGAGCATCCACTATCACAAATTGTTGTCCCAAATGTGGTATCTTGCAGGACAGACTAAAACAATGTGGAGTATATGGAAAGTTGGCCCAAAACAAACCAAATTGTTTTAGTAGATAAATATAAACAAATAGTCATTGCAATATGATAATGTGCTTTTTAAACCACTTTCTTAACGCTGTCTTGCAACCTTCAACAATTTGTACATATACTGGATCTTTGCTGTTGTACACACCTTACTTTCTCTTATCTCTAGAAGGTGTATGTTAGGACTTTTCCGCTTTAAATTTCATCTGCTATTTGTCCATCCATTGCTGGTGTTGGACTGAGATGGACAAGATCAAAAATCACATTACAGCAGGTTAGAGTCCAACAGGCTTATTTAAAAACTCAAGTTTCAGATAAACCAGTTGGACTATAATCTGGTGTTGTGTAATTTTTGACCTTCTACCAACTAAGGCAGGAAGTGTTTGACAACAAAGACCTTCAAAGTCAACAAAGAGTCCTATTGTATGCAGCTGTAGTCACCAAAATCTTCTAATGCAATCAGACCAGACTATGTATTTGTGACACATGAGCACCAGTGAAATTTAGAAACCATTTCATCTGTTGCTTCCTCTGGTTTCAATGAGCAGACCATTGTATAAATGCTAGCTTCCTTCTTCAAGCCAGATTCACAAATATTCAGCATAACTCTGCAATGCCGAATTTTATGAACTGTGTTCTGAAGAAGTGTCACTGAAGAATGACTTGAAATGTTAACTTTGATTTCTCACCACAGACGCTGCCAGACCTGCTGAATTTCTCCAGTAACTTTTGTATTTGATGGACTGCGTCTGGTTGGTCAAAAGAAAATCTTCCCCAGTAGTTCCCAGTTTCTCAATTATCAAATGGTCAGCATTTCATAGATCATAGAATCCCCATGGTGTGGTTACAGGACCTTTGGGCCAACAAGTCCACACCAACCCTTAGAACATCCAACCTAGACCCACCCCATCGACACATTCCTGGATACTATGGGCAATTTAGCATGGCCAATCCTCCAGGCCTGCACATCTTTGGACTATGGGAGGAAACCCATGCAGACACAGGGAGAACATGAAAACGCCACACAGACAGTCACCTGAGGATAGAACTGAACCTGGGCTCCTGGAGCTGTGAGGCAGCAGTGCTAACCACTGAGCCAACCACTGAGCAAAATGCTTCAAAGGCATTCTATACCTCCCTTTAAAAGTTGGCAGAATTGACATGAGCGACTGGAAGGAGAAAAATCTTCCAAGTCCGTAGATGATTTAGAAATGCCTGAGCAGGAAACCAAAATTCAGATTCCAAGTAGTCCCAACTTTTCCAATATATCTTTATAACTGAAGTGTCTCATCCCTGGATCAATTCTCCCAATGGAATGCTTTTCTGCACTCTTTGCAATGTATTCTCATCCTTCATACATCTCTTCATGCACCTCGAACTATACAATACCCCAGGTGAGGTCCAATAGTGACTTACCAGATATCACCATAACCTGCCTGCTCTTGTACTCTTTTCCCTCATATATGAACACAGTCTGCTCTGATGAAGGGTCTAGGCCCGAAATGTCAGCTTTTGTGCTCCTGAGATGCTGCTTGGCCTGCTGTGTTCATCCAGCTTCACACTTTGTTATCCTGACAGCATTTGACCTTTGTTTCCCTGTACGCTGCCACTATAGCGTAGAGTCCGTAATTAGGAAAGCGAATGTAATGTTGTCGTTTATCGCATGAGGGTTGGAATATAAAAGCAGTGAGGTGCTTCTGAGGCTTTATAAAGCTCTAGTTAGGCCCTATTTAGAATACTGTGTCCAACACCTCAGGAAGGACATGCTAGCCCTGGAGCGTGTCCAGCAGAGATTCACACGGATGATCCCTGGAATGGTAGGTTTAACATATGATGAACGACTAAGGATCCTGGGATTGTCCTCATTAGAGTTTAGAAGGTTGAGGGGAGATCTAATAGAAACTTACAAGATAATGTATGGTTTAGAAGGGGTGGACGCTAGGAAGTTGTTTCCGTTAGGTAGCAAGACTAGGACCCGTAGGCACAGCCTTAAAATTAGAGGGGGTAAATTTAAAAAACTGAAATCAGACAACATTTCTTCAGCCAGAGAGTGGTGGGCTTGTGGAATTCATTGCCACGGAGTGCAGTGGAGGCCGGGACATTGGATGCCTTCAAGGCAGAGATCGACAAATTCTTGATCTCAGAAGGAATCAAGGGCTACGGGGAGAGTGCTGGAAGTGGAGTTGAAATGCCCATCAGTCATGATTGAAATGGCGGAGTGGACTTGATGGGCTGAATGGCCTTGCTTCCACTCCTATGTCTTATGGTCTTATACCAGTCTCTATACAGATAATTAAAATTTCTATTATAACTAATCAGTGATGTTTACAACTCTGTGTAATTTCCTTACACTTTTGTTCCTATGTATCTTTCCCATTAGTTGGTGGCCTATATGTCACACCAAACAATAATATTGAATCCTTCTTATTCCTTAGCTTCAGGAAAATTGATTCTGTCCTCAAATCCTCTGAAACTCCTCTTTCTCCAGTCATATCATGTTATGCTTAATGAAAAACATCATCCCTCTTCCTTTTTTCCTTCCTATCTTTTCTAAATTTGTTGCAACCAGGAATATTTAACATTCTTCCAGATCAGCCCTTCGTTCAGCCAGGTCTCTGATATTGTCACAGCATCAGAATCCTACAAGATAATCACTGCATGTAACCTCCCGACCTTATTAATTATAATTTGTGCATTCACGCACATGCAGTTTTACATTGATTTAGACTACATTACTTTCTCCCTTACACTAATTCTATCTTTTAATTATTTTCTATTTTAATGCTATCTACCTCTTCCAGCATTTTGTGTCCTAGTTACCATTTCTGCTAAGTTAGTTTAAACACTTTCCAAAAACATTAGCAAAATACCCCACAAGGAACTTAGTCCCATGTCTGTTCAAATGCAACCTCTCAGCCTCCTCCATTTAGTATCAGTAACACAGTAATCTAAAGCTCTCTTTCCTGTACCCTCTTTCCAATCATGCATTTATCAGTCTTGTCTTCCTATTTCTGTACTCACTTGCATGTGGCATTGGGAGTAAGATGAAAATTACTCATTTAGATGTGCTCCCTGTTAATTTTCTATCCAGCTCCCTAATTTTTTTTATTGCAGGGCCACATCACTCTTTATTCCAATGTAGTTAATAGTAAAATGGACCACAACCTCTGGCTATTCACCCACCCACCTCAGAAAAATATCTTGCAGCTATTCCATGACATTACTGATCCTAGCACACCAGGACGGCAACAAACCATCCTGAGGTCATGT
Source organism: Stegostoma tigrinum (assembly GCF_030684315.1). Taxonomy (NCBI): domain Eukaryota; kingdom Metazoa; phylum Chordata; class Chondrichthyes; order Orectolobiformes; family Stegostomatidae; genus Stegostoma; species Stegostoma tigrinum. The sequence continues at coordinate 37,259,793 of NC_081354.1, read as the reverse complement.
CGAAAGCCTCAGAAATGCATGTCTGTTCTCCAAAATAAAGAATGTCCTTCAGTACTGCCCTCCTGTTCTTCTTCTCTCATGTATTATGCTGGACTATCTATGGCCACGGGCTTGGCTCTTATTGCACTCCTTCGAGAATCCATCACTCTTACTCTCTTACTGATAACTGTAACAGAAAGTAAGCAGGTCCTCTGGGAGCAATCTACGTGCACTATCTTCCTGTTTCTCTTGGATTACATGATGGTCACCCATTCCTTATCTGCCTGCTTGATTATAGCACACAGTGTGACCACCTCTCTGAACATGCTATCCATCTAGTTCTCTGCTCCGCAGATGCTCTTCGGTAACTCTAACTGCTGCTTAAATCCAGAGCTCAAGCTTGTGCAGTCATCTACACTTCCTGCATCTGGGCTTATCTAAGTCTTGAGAAGTTTCCATTGCTCCCACATACCACAGGATGGACATTCTGCTTGTCTAAGCTGTCCTGCCATATCTTAACTTATAGTATTAAGTTACTGTACTTACTGTCACTTTGATTACTTTAACTTTCTTCTACCATAATTGTGTACTATTAACTAAAAAATAGACTATAGAAATTCTTACTAATTACAACCCACCTCCTTCTCCTTAGCCTAGGACTTCACTTTCCTTGTGCTAAATTAGAAACGCGTGTTTTCTAAAACCACTGGAGTTAAACTCAGTCTCTAATAGTACCTGCTCAACAACAAATCACCTCACACCTTTCCTATTATGATACTCTTAGACTTCTTTCTCACCTCCAAGCATTATTTTATCTCAAGTCTGTTTCTCCTTTCTACAAGAAGAAAGATCTGTTGAGGAAAAACATAACTCTAACCCAAAGCCCAACAAGAAAATATTTGAATGTATACATGCCCTATCAAACTTGAAAGAAAAGAATGTGGAGGCATTCTTTATGTCAGTTGAGAAGATTGCAAAGCGAATGAAGGAAGACTGGGCACTAGTTTTGTAAAGCAAGTTGATAAGATGAAAATATGCCATGTGTCACTTTCAGAGGAGATATCTTCTGATAGCAATTTAGCAAGAAGTCTATCTTACATGCTTGTAAGTAGTTCCTAAAAAGAACAGGGAAAAGTTTCAAAACTTCAGGAAACATCCTGGGCTGGCCTTCATTGCATTTGAAAAGATAAACATAGTAATTTTGATCATTGGATACCGCTAATAGGAGTAACTTACACATATGAAGTTTTCAAAATTTTTTTCTTAGAAGCATTTCAAAATTCACTTCATCCTGTGACTAGAGCTCATATTGAATTCATAGGGTTGCAACAGCTAGTCAGGCAGTGAGATGGCTGGCGATTATAAATTGATCCATTAAATTAAATTAATTATCTGACATGCCCATTAACCCTCAAAGGATGGAATATGGAATAGTGAAAGGAAGTCATGTAACCCAGAAAAGAAGGACACATAGCAATGTCCTGAGAGTCCATCTTCAGCCTGGAAAATAAGTTACTGGGGGTGGAAAATAAAATCAAAGCTCTCAAACAAAGACAGAATATTGCTGGAAATCTAAAACAAACTCAGAGAATACAGGAGAAACTCAGCGGTTCTGGCAACATCTGTGGACAGAAAAACAGGGTTAATGTCGACTCGTCTTCACAAAAATGGAGTGTACACAATACAATATACAGTAACCAACAGAATTAATTTTCTATGTTAAAGCTATGTCAAAGCTATATGAGTGTATGAAATAAACAACTGTTGTCCTGGATTCCTTGGAGTCCTCATTAATTGGCCAAGTTAACCCCCAATAACAGTACCTTAAAACCTCCTGGTATCAATGCAACTCCTGGGGATGGATTATTTACTCATTGCCCTGGTGACCACACATGAAGGAAAAATAACTAGATTTTCTTTGTCTTAGAACTGTTCCATTTCTTAACCTCATTTGGATTTTCTGATGTTTATGGCTGAATCTACAACTTTCACTCCTGCCAAATTATTACCAAGGAGGAAGTGAATCCCATCTATGTTTAATTTCTGAATACTCCCTAACTGCCACTGATCCAGGCATTTAACAGAAGAATGAAAGAAGAACTGTACAGCACTGTGTCAGGCCCTTCATCCAACCAAGGCCACATTGACACACGATGCCTTTCTAAACCTAAAACCTTTTGCCTCTACACAGTCCATGTCCCTCTAATCCCTGCTTATTCATATAGCTGTCAAGATGCATCTTAAATGTTGTAGTTATACCTGCCTCCACCACCTCCTATAGCAGTGTATCCAGGGACTTAGCACCCACTGTGTAGAAGAGCTTGCCGCTGACATCTCCTTTCAACTTACCCTCCTCTACCTTAAACCTATGTTCCCTAGTGACCTATATTTCTACCCTGGGCAAAACACTTTGACTATCCATTCTATCCATGCATCCCATAATTTTGTAAAGTTTTCTTCAGGTCACCCCTCATCCTTTGACGTAAGCGAAAACAAACCAAGTTTGTCCAATCTTGCCCCACAGCTAATTACGTCCAAACCAGGGACCAACCTAGTAAAATATTTCTGTACCATCGCCAAAGTTTCCGCATCTTTCTGGTTTTGTGGTGACCAGAACTGTACACAATTTTCCAGAAGTGACCTAACTAATGTTTTATACAGCTGCAACATTGCTTGCCAACATGATGTACAATAGTGCCAGTCCTGGTGGTACTGATTTGGCTACTGCTGTTGCTTTCCCCTGAGAGGTCAATCCCACTCCGACTCAACAGTATTCAAAATTGTATACCTGTCTGAGAGGGGAATGGCCAAGGGTGTCCCCTGCACTATCTGCCCACACTTACCCAACTCTTCTCTGTCTGTGTAGCCCTTATTGGCGGTGTGACCAGATCACAGAACATGCCATCCACATGCTATCTCAGCCCCATGGATGTTCCTTAGTGAGTCCATCTACAGCTCAAAGTGCTCTATGTGGCAAATCAGGAACTACGTTACAATGTACTTCCGCATATGCTGTCACCATGAACACTGGAAGTGTCCCTGCTTTCCACATATTGCAGAAAAAGCATTCCACAGGCCAAGCTCCAAACCCCAGCCCTAACCGCATCGCTAACCCCAAATCTAAACCCAACCCTAACCCCAACCCCAACCCTAACCCTAACTCTAACCCTAACCCCAACCCAAATAATCTCTTTTGAACGTATTCTGGGGTCAACAATTTCACATTCAGCTTCCACGGTCTCCTGCTGCCCCACTGGTTGTCCTAAAAGAGACAGTCAGGCAGCAGGGAGTAGTGGTCAGAGAAGAACTGTGGCTTGATGTCAATGGATCTGACTGTGAAATTGCACAAAACAAACAGGAAATCTATGCTTGAGTGGATAGACCTACGTCGCTGTGACAAGGTGTATCAATGCAGTAGTATGCAGCAACACCTGGGAAGAATGTGTAATGCAATTGGAATCCTTATTTTAATAGTTATAGTTAGCTAATCTAGTGGCAAATCTTGCCAAAGGTGAGTTTGTGACAGCATTAGTAGCATACCTAAGATGTATCACAGGGCAGAGGCAAGTGAAACCAAATGACAGCTGAAAAAGCTTTGATAGTATTCGCAATTCCCAAAACAAAACAAGAACAAATGAGACTTTTGAGACTGTTGATTCTATCAACTGTCTATGCAAATTTCAGCACAATAGTTATTTTATTCTGGATGGTTGTTCAAAAGAGATGTAATTGGGCAATTAGCTGTATCAACATATTCATATTATTATTGTCAATGGTGTAGCGGGGCTTGATCATATTACCACATTGCCTCCATCACAGTCATAATAAAACCAAAGTATTGTATAAGGTCTTCATTGTTCATGGACTGTCGCTCAAGTTAGTTCTTGCCCCATCTCACAATGCATTGATTAATGATTTGATACATACGTACCAAGATCCTTACATTTCAACCACATTTACCACTGCTTAGAAGAACTTTTACATTGTTGTTATTTCTTGCTCTTTTGCAGACATAAAATGTAATTCCCATGATAGAGTTTTTAACAAAAGAACTTACATGAGCAAAATTATGTATGTCATCTTTGGTTGTGACTCTGCCAAAAAAAAACAAGCTGAACTATTATAGTGGCACAGTAGTTCAGTGACTAGCACTACTGCCTCACAGTGCCAAGAACTCAGGCTTGATTCTACCCTCAAGCGACTGTCTGTGTGAAGTTTACACATACTCCGAGTGTCTGCATAGGTGTGCTCCAGTTTCCTGCCATAGTCTAACGATGTGCAGATAAGGTGGATTGGTCGTGCTAAATTGCCCATTGTGTCCAGGGATGTGCAGGCTGGGTGGATTTGGCAGTGTTATGTGGATAGGGTAGGCAGGGGGATATGTTGGATCTGGATGGGACGCTTTTTGAAAGGTTGGTGTGGACTTGATGGGCTGAATGGTTAGATTCCACACTATAGGGATTCTATAATAATTGCATAACTATTGAATGGAGATCACGTAAAAGCACTTTGCAACATCAACTGTTCAAAAATTAATTTACCCAATTTCTTTTTCTCTATAACTTGTTAATGGACATAAGTCAGGAATATATTTAAACCTTATTTCTGTGACCCTACTATTTTATGAACAATCTGTACCACTATTAATCATGCTGTATGAGTTTTCCTTATTATTGCTCACTTTAAGGGTGATTTGTTCCCGGCATTGTCTTAAATATTTATTGCATGGTAGAAACTATGTTTGTCTTATGTTCTATGTCCCTTCTAATTTTTTTTTGCCACTGTGCAGAGCTCTAAGATCAGGGTGTGGCAGAAACTTCCAGAAACAGGCATTAATGTGTCTGCACTCTGATCAGCATGGCTGTAACTTGTGTGGACCCTTTTGGCAGCTGAGTAGCTTCTAGGGATTGCTTGTAATAATATGACAAACATTTTTGCAAAGACTATAAGGAAGGCCCAGAGAGTGGGTCTTACTCTTTCAAGCACACACCACAGCACACACCACAGGATATTTCTTAATAGACCACAGGTTAATATGCAGGACAGGCATCCAATAATATTTGCCATGTCTATTTGGAATCTGCCACTGCAAAGAAGGAATTCAGTGCTACACTAGTGGCTGAAAGAACAAAGTAGCCTTTCTAATTAATTTGGCTTACTGAAATGTCAGAGGCCAATGGTTCTTAAGGGTCCCAAGTTACAGAATTTTGTTTGAGTTGCATTATTTGAAATTCAGAAAGGTTAGATCAAGCTTTTTGTTCCTGATGGAAGGGCATGATCCAGGCTCAGTAGGAAGAGGTGTACATGGCAATGACTACCACCTCCAGAAACATTAGCACAGGTAGTTAATGCTAAAGAACTTCATTTATGCAGCATTTTTAATCATAAAACAGGGAATATGTTGGTCATTTTGTAAAACAAAACTGCAAAACTAGCAGAAGAAATTAGCGAACTGGAGGGACAAAAATGTTTCTTCAACAACGTAGTTTGACCAAGTGTAAATTCCCAAGAAGATTGTTCACAATACAATTTCTAGTTTATCATGATTCAACAACCAGTGACACTTCTGGCACTTTTAGATCTTGTAGACATGGATGAAATTGCTAATAGCTGCAAGCAAACCTCTGAGGGGGCGGGTGGAGGAAAATTGCTAAAAGCTTTAGACTACCAAATAGGCCCTTGGCCAATGTACTCTGCTTTCCTCCAATACCATTTTACTGTTCATCACAAAATTACGTGGAAAATAATGGGAAAATCTAGCCCTCCATTCCCGTTTTAACTTCCTCTTCTCTGGCAGTTGGCCTGCTATAAGGTTGGATTTACACAAGTGCATTCATTATTTGTAATATTTATAGTAGGAGGAATGGAAAGGGAAAATGGCACATGGAGATACTTTTGTGGTAATGGCCTTTTCTAACACATTTAAGAAACCTGCTTGAAGTTATATTATTATCTTTGAGGTGACTTTTGCTTTGTTGTTATCTCCACAGGCATTGCCAGACCTGCTGAGACTTTCCAGCAATTTCTGTTTATATAGTTCTCAGAAACTGACTTGAATACACTCTATAAATTCTTCGTTGTCTCTACCCCTGCCAATTTGAATTTCCAGCTTAACATAGAACATAGAACAGTACAGCACAGTACAGGCCTTCGGCCCACGGTGTTGTGCTGAACTTTTACCCTAAACATAAGATCTATCTAACCTCCAACCCTACCTTATATTATCATCCATATGTCTATCTAAGAGTCGCTTAAATGCCCCCAATGAGGCTTACTCCACCACTCTCTCCAGCAATGCATTCCACACCCCTACTACTCTCTGAATAAAGAATCTACCTCTGACATTTCCCCTACATCTACCCCCACTCACTTGAAAACTATGCCCGCTCATAATAGCTACCTCTACCTGAGGAAAAAGTCTCCGCCTGTCCACTCTATCTATATCTCTGATCATTTTGTACACCTTTATCAAGTCACCTCTCATTCTTCGTCATTCTAAAGAGAACAGCCATAGCTCTTTCAAACTTTCCTCGTAAGACCTACCCTCCTTTCCAGACAACATCCTGGTAAATCTCCTCTGCACCTTTTCCAATACTTCTACATCTTTCCCATAATGAGTGTGAGAGAAGATTAAAGTAACCCAAGAGTGATGCTTTTTTACAAACTCCTGTTATCTCCTGATTAATTCTCTGTCCTTCAGTAAGCTACTGTTAGGAGACCTATAGACTGCCCCACCAATGCCTTAGAGTCACAGAGTCATTTAGCAGGAAAACAGACCCTTTGGTCCAACAAGCCCATGCCGACTATATTCCCAAATTAACTAGCCCCATTTGCCCATGTTTGGCTCATATCCTTCCAAGCCTTCACATTTACCTACACAGATGTCTTTAAAATGTTGCAACTGTACATGCATCCACCAATTCCTCTGGCTGTTCATTCCATGCATGAACCACTCTCTATGTAAAAGTGTTTCTCTCATGTTTCTTTTAGCTCACATTTACTCTTTTTATCCAATAAAACTAACAGTCTTTACAACACAACAGACCTTTTGGCCCAACCCATCCATACTGGTGTTATGCTTCATGTAAGCCTCCTGCTTCCCCTTTCCATCACCGCTTAGCAAAAGAATTTCAGATCACTGTCCCTCACATCTGCACATTTACCTTCCCCGCAAATAAATTGACTGTGGTTTAATAAACTGGCCATTTCAAACACTATAACACAATGGCTTCACTTTCCATTGTGGCAAAGCTGCTGAAATAAATAAAAGGTTGTCCCTGTCAGAGAGCTGGAGAATGGACTTTGTCAAGTTGGAAAACCTGCTTCCAGTGCTCCCACTCATCTGCTGCCATGAACTCACACATACGCACTTCCATGACAAAGAAGCAACTTGGAATCAGTAAACACACGTTTACTCATTTCGTAACAAATCAATATTTTCCTCCGTTTCACAATTTGCAGTTTTAAAATTTATCTTAAACATGATTAAGTTCCTGAAGCAGCAATTTTTATAGAAAAATTGTAATAAGATATCCAATACCAAGCTGGAACACCGCTGCTGTTTATTCCTGCTGACTGTAATTCTTCCCTGACTAAAATTCTTTCCATTCCTACTCCCATGCTCCCCTTTCCCGATCAGCATGCCACCTGCTCCCACATTTGACAGCTAATGCTTGGCTCTAATCTGTGTCATCTTTTCCACTATCTATACTGCCAGTCTTCACTCTGCTTCACCTTATTTCCACTGCCTCATCCAATATACCCAGGCCAGCTTTTATCTCTGTGTCTGTACACTGCCAACTCTTTTGCATCCCTCATTCCCAAACTTAACACGTTGCTTTCTTCATATTCCAAAAGAGGACTTTCTAATCCAAACCGTACTTCAAATCCAAACAAATCAACTTGAAAAGTAGGTTTTACAGAATGGAAAGCATGCAAATACCAAAGGAACTAATTAATAGAAGCTGAATTGCAAGATTTTCAGACCCAAGCAACACCATCATCTTGCTATAATGCAGTATAGAGCTGGAGGAGCACAGCAGGCCAGGCAGCATCAGAGGAACAGGAAAGCTGACATTTCAGGTTGGGACCTTTCACCCATTTCTGAAGAACGTTAACTTTCCTGCTCCGCTGATGCTGCCTGGCCTGTCATACTCCTCTAGCTCCACACCGTGTTATCTCTGACTCCAGCATCGGCAGTTCTTACTATCTCTGACCATCATCTTGTTCATTGCTTCCAAACAGTTTCTTTTTCCTGACACCTAGCCCCATTTTCCCTTTGCAGGATCAGTAGTCCTACTTTCCTTCTCTACCACAAGTCCTGGTCACGTTCACCTGTCAATTCCACTCCTTCCCTAGACCCAACATTCTCCAAATTGTGGATCACCCCTCCCCCTTCAGTCTATTCCTACCAATCTCCATGCATTCTCTTCTGCTCCATTCTACCTCTCATATTCCCCAATTCCCTCACAATCTCTCTGTAACGTTGCCCCCACTATTGCCACTCAGTCCCCATTCTGCCACATTCCCCCTCCCCACACTCTCCCTCAACCATTGTCTCCTTATTCGCAGTTCTCTCACTCTCCCTCGCTCATCCTCTTCTCATTACCCTTTCAATCCTTTAACCATCCACCAGCCTCTTACTCTCCCTCACCAATCATTTCCATATTGTTCCTTCTATTCTCTAACCATTCCTACTCCTCATACTCTTCCTTACCCATACTTTCCTCATTCTCCCTTCCCACGCTCTCCCTCTCTTTCCCCTCATTCCCTCTCCTTCTTTCTCTTCACATTCCTCCTCATTCCTCCTCCCCACTCTTTCCACTTTCCTTTCTACCTTAGTACTGATGCTAGTGCCCCATGAACTTCAACCCAATTCCCAACCCCTCCCACACCAATCTTCCATTGATACTAATGTGGATGACAACAAATGGATCCCTCCCCTCTGTCTCCAAGATCTTCTCCAGTTCTGAGTAGTTGTCCTTAACCCCTGTACCAGCAGCCAATACAGCTCTGAAAAAGAATCATCTCGACTCAAAACGTTAGCTTGCTTCTCTCCATGGATGCTGGCTGACCCATTGTGATGTCCAACATTTGTTGTTTTCAGTACAGATTCCAGTAATTTGCTTCTACAGCTATCAGGACTCATTGCTGGCAGCTGCAGAGAATGTACCGATATCCCTAATCATACTGTTTCCTACCACAACTGTATTCCTATTGCTAAACCCCACTTGAGTGACTTCTTACACTAAGGCGCTGTGGTCAATTCACTCATCCTCTTTGCACACTCCACTTGCGTTCACATAGCTTACAGGAATCTCATAACTGTTGGACAATTGTAGGGGTCAAGTCTCCTCACACACAACAACCTGAGGCCTCATACCTGCTTCATATGCAGTCATACCCTCCTGTCCCTGATCAAAAATCAATTTTGAATTACCTATTCTGAGAGACATGACTGTCATGTGCAGCAAAGCATCTAGGTAACTCTGAGAGATCTAGAACTCTGCTCCTTCCTCCGCAACTGGGTCTCAGACTCTCCAACTCACAGATTGTGATCAACAAGGATAGGCAACATCACCACCCCGACGATAATCCTCAATATCAGTGCCCCATAAGGCTATGTGTTCAACCCCTAGCTATACTCCTCATTCACTCATGGCCTTGTGGCCAAAATCTTCTCTAACCCCACTTTCGAGTTAGCAGATGAAACCAACATAGAGGATTGGATCTTAAACAATGACAAGTCATAGTACAGGAAAGAGATAGTGAGCTTAGTGGTATAGTGTAAAGACAATAATCTCTGCCTCAATGTCAGCAAAATGAAGAAACTAGTCATCGACTTCAGGAAGCAGAGTTGAGGATATGTCCCTGTCTGTATCAGTGGTGCTGAGGTGGAAATGGTCGAGACTTTCAAGGCTCCTCAGAATAAAGATCACCACCAATCTGTCCTGGTCCATCCATGTCAATGCTATGATTAAGAATGGACACCGATGTTTCTGCTTCTCAGAAGGCTGAAGGAATTTGGCATATCCTCAATGACACTTATCAATTTTTATAGATACACCAGAGGAAGCATCTTATCTGGACATGTCACAGCTTGCTGTGGCAACTGCTGTACCAAGACTGCAAGAAATAACAGAGTTGTGAACTCACGAAAACCATTGGCTCCATTTATGCTTCCCGATACCTCAAGAAAGCACCCAACATAATCAAAGAGCCCTCCCACCCCAGTTATACCCTCTTCCACCAGGAAGGAGATATAAAAATGTGAAAACATGTACCAACAAATTCAAGAACAGCTTCTTCCCTGCTGTTATCAAACTTTTGAACAGATCTCTCATCCATTCAACCTGATCTTTCTTCACACTTCTTCTGTAGCTGTAACACTGTATTCTGCATTGTGTTCTATTGCCTGACACACTTATGTATGATATGATTTGCCTGGATAGCATACAAAATAATACTTTTCAACTGTCTCAGTACAAGTTATTATTGAAAGGGTGCAGAAAAGATTTACAAGGATGTTGCTGGTTTTGGAGGATTTGAGCTATAAGGAAAGGCTGAATAGGCTGAAGCTGTTTTCTCTGGAGCATCAGAGGCTGAGGGGTGACCTTATAGAGGTTTATAAAATCAGGAGGGGACTGAGGATCTTTTTCCCAGGTTAGGGGAGTTGAAAACTAGAGGGCATAGGTTTGAGGTGAGAGGGTAAAGATATAAAAGTGACCCATGGGTAACATTTTCACGCAGAGGGTGGAACATTTATAGAATGAGTTTCCAGAGTAAGTGTTTAGGAGCTGGTGCAATTATAATATTTAAAAGGCATCTGACTGGGCACATGAATAGGAAGGATTTAGAGGAATATGGGCCAGGTGTTGGCAAATGAGACTAGATTAATTTAACATATCTGGTTCGCATAGACTAGTTCGACCGCAGTTTCTGTTTCTGTGCTGTACAGCTCTATGACTCCAGTGCAAACTATGAACACTTAATTAAAAACAACCAAATAATGAACAGAGGTCATTGCTTTTGAACAAAACAACTTCATTAGTCTGACATTTTTGAAGACATAATATCCCAAACTGATGATGGATGGAGGAAACTTTTTTGATACAGTGTCTTTAGTGATCTTTGGGACATACCACATGAGTTCCTTTACAAATTGAGGTCTGTAGGTATTCCAGATACCACATGTCTATGGATTACGAACTGACAAAAAGAAAAAGAATTAGAAATTACATGAAGGCCGAGGCTATAATTGGGAAAATATTGCGTGGGGTGTTCACAGATGAATATTGGGTCACGTTCGTGTCTGAAAGCAAGTTGATTTCAAGTCATAGAGCTTTGCAGCATGGAAACAGACCCCTCAGCCCAACTCATCCATGCCAATTAGGTATCCTAAATTAATCTATCTCCATTTGCCATTTAAATATAGATATCAAGTTAACAGGGACAGTGGACAAAGGAAATTGACAAGATCTTGGACAAAAATGCTTGATCAGGTTTGTTCTTGGAATGATTGTTGGTCACTTAAGTACAGATAAGGCATTCCATGTTGGAAGTCAAACCAAGCGCCTGATAGAATTTGATGAGCCAGAAGTTGAAAGAGATGTAGGCATGTTTGAATCATGACTTAAAGGCTAGGCTTATGAAATGTCAATTCAATTTTTTCCAATTGATTAAAATGAAGTGACAACAAAAAAAAATTACCCTGTAGCTGCCTGCCTTCAGCTAGTCAGTAGTCAGTTTTAAAAGTTATGAGTAATCTAACCACCCCTTTCAAAAATTAAACTGCAGTCAACTGTGCAATCAGCCTAAATTGTAAGGAGAATGGAATTCATGACTATCCTCTGTTCATCCTGGTAATTATTGTCAGCACATGGAACAACAACTTGGAATTAGCATGGAGCCTGATGCTAGTAATTTTTGAGACCCCATGTTTCCATTCCAAATCTTCAGAGGGTCGAAAATTCACTGATGTATCTCTTCCTCTAAACATGACAGTGCTTACAGCCTTGCTGCACCATCTGTCTAAGAGATGCTGGCTGCTACAAAATTGATAATGTAGGCAGGCAATATCCACAGAATTCTTTATTATTTCATGGGATGCAAGTGTTGCTGGCTAGCATTAGTCAATCCTTAATTGTCCTTGAGTTGGGCAAAACCGTATTGAATTGTTACAGTCCATCCACATTTCTGTCAGGAAGACAATTTCATGATTTTGATCCAGCAACAATAAGGGAACTGGGGACCATGCTTTTATTTTAAAGATTTGAAATATTCACCAACCCTTTTCATAAAACAATTGCATTCCCTGCGCTGTATCCCTCTGGCTCATGATGTCAGTCTGTCTCTGGTCTCATTGCGGGTCGGCATTTCAATCCATGCCTTTTATCCTTTCCCACTCATTTCTCACTCTGGATAATTTACTTCTTGCTGTAAACCCTAGTTAAAATGCCTCTTAACCCCACTGCATAAAATTTCCACTTTGAACAAAATATGTTTCCTGGTTATGACAGTGTGTGGCTTCAGTGAGAATCTGCAGGGTTGTCGTCTTTCGTGGTGTCTGCTGCCCTTGCCCTTCTCAGTTGTGGAGACTGTGGGCTTGAAAGACTCTATCAAAGGAACTTAGATCCTTCACTGGTGAACAGTATATTTAATGAATTTAGGATGTAGAATTCATACCATTCCATTCCTTCACAGATCACTTGCTCAACTTATTGTGCAAATACAAATCAAACTAATTGTTTCAGTCTATGATTAATGCAACTAACGTAATGGGTGTATCCAGACAACCTGTTAATCTTACCAGCGCCACTCTTCAAAAGGCAAAGTTAATGAATCATATCCTTCTTGGGTGCACTTTTCTCAGTTGATACAAACTGACTATTTGACGTTATGCTGCCCCCCAAATGCACTGTATTTTGAACTCTGATATGTTTTGTGATACAAACTCCAGGAACACCATGCTAACTCCAAATTAAACCAAAATACTGGATGAGTCCTAAATGCAGAAACCGCCAACAAAATTCCACTTTGCTTGAACATAAACCAATAACGACTAAAATTAAACAAGAATTCATAAATAAATGATCATTCAAATAAAGGAGTAAACTTCACTCAAATAATTGACGCAACAAAGGTACATCTTACACAACCAGAAGCACTTGTATCATTCTCTCCAGAAGTGTGGCACTGTGAGGGTATTCAGTCACACAATCTGTGTTTCTTATTTGTACAGTGAAGGTCCAGAGCATCATCCAATAAAAAACATTCAGCTTCAAGTCACATGGACGTAATTATCATCATCAACATACACTTTACAAGCCCTAAGTTGGACGGTAAAATCCTACTGATCTAGCTTTCCAGAGTTACTTTTCAAATAACCAACCAACAAACCAATAACAACTTAGCTCATGGTTTGGCCATTTTTGAGAAAATTCCCAGCTCATCAGCACCTTTCGGCTGCTTATGCAACTTTCCAACTTTTATATCATCTTCACCAAACAAAAAATTGACTTCTAACTGAGAGTGATTTTTGTATCTTCGTTTCATAAATGTTCTGTGTGCTTCCTTCTGGCTCTTGCTGCTTAATCTTTGCATCTACCTCTGCACCTACCTTTCATTGAACTTGATATGATAAGGTTTCCCCGGAATGGTACTTTCACCCTATTCGTATGAAAAAAATTCTGAAGTGGTCTTCAGGAAAAGTCTTCTTCCTTCTGAATTCTCTTCTTTGTTACTTGCATGGAGCAGAGGTCTGCTTCATTTTTTATTCATTTCTGAAATAAAAATGCTCCAGTAAAAGTATTGGTCCCCAATTGCTCAACTTCTCCTGGCAGTGAATTGCCTTCATGAATTACTGAAGTCCATGTGTTTTAGGTAATGTCTACAGGTGCAAACATGAATATAGAGCTGAACAACAGAGGCAAGGTGTAAGTGACATTTCTTGACACGAAAACAGTAGTCAACCAAATGTGGCATCAAGGATCCGAAGCAAAACTGGTGTCAGTATGAGACGGGGGAAAAGTTTTTTTCTGGTAGAGTCATACTTAGCATTAAGGAGCATGGTTGTGGCTGTTGGAGGTCAATTCTGTCTGTCCTAGGACATCTCTGCAAGAGTTCCTCGGGGTAGTGACCTCAGCTCTACCACCTTCACCTGCTTGATTAATGGCCTAATCATCATAAGATTAGAAGGGGGATGATCACTGATGACTGCCCAATGTTTAGAAACATTAGTGACTCCTGGCATTGAAGGGAGCTTGCATCGTCTCATCATCTGACATTAAATTCAAATTTGCAATGATAATTCGTTTGCCAGGCTGTGTTGCTGCCAGACAACTTCCGTTAAAGAAACAGAAACAGAAATTGCTGAAAAAGGTCAGTACAGAACCGAGGAAGGTTCACTCAACCTAAAACATTAACTCTGATTTCTCTCCACAGATGCTGTCAGACTTGCTGAGCTTTTCCAGAAATTTCTGATTTACAGCATCCATAGTTCTTTCAGTTTAAATTTCAGTTATAGATTCAGTAATGTGTTCAAACAGGTCAAGAGTGATGACGATGGCATAGGGGATGCTCGCCTTCATTAGCCGGGGTGAAGTATGTAACAGCAGTGAAGTCTTGTTGCAATTTTATAAGGAATTGATTAGGTCACCTGTGGAATACAGCTTGCAGTCCTGGACACCGCACTATCAGAAGGATGTGATTGCACTGGAGATGATGCAGGGGAATTTCACCAGGATGTTGCCTTGGCTATGAGGAGAGCTAGATAGGCTGAGTTTGATTTACTAGAACATAGGAGATTGATGGGAAGCTAATTGAGGGATCCAAAATTATGAGAGGCATAAATAGGGCAAATTGCAAGAATCTTTCCCCATGGTAGATATGATTAAGACCAGACAGCAATAAGTTTAAGGTGAGGGGATGAAAGTCTACATGGAATCTGAGGAATTTGTTTTTTACCCAGAAGGTGGTAAAATGTGGAATATTGTGCCTGAAAGGATGGTGGAGGAAAGAAGCATCTGGATGAGCACTTAAAATGACAGGGCATTGTAGGCTGTAGACCGATTGCAAGAAAAAGGATAGTATAGCTTGGTGTTTGTTGCTTGCATAGACATATTGGGCTGAAGGTGCTGTTTCTATGCTGCATGATCCAATGACTCTAAATAGGTTGCTCAGAGCTTTATCTTGTTCTGCCATTCAATAAGATCATGACCGATTTGTTTTGTTCCAATATCTACATTTTCATCTATTCCCAAGAACCTTTGATTCCCTGGTCTAATAAAGTATCTATCAACCCATCTTAACAGTATTCAAAGATCTCATGTCCACTGTCTTCTGAGGCAGACATTTCAACCCCCGAAAGGCAAAAAATCCCCTTTTTCCAGTCATAAAGAATGACTCCACATTTTAAATCAGAATCTCTTTCTTGCACAAAAATGGAAATTAATAAAGGAGTTCTTTGCTCTATTCCATAGTTCTTGATTTATCCACAAGAATAAACATCCTTTCCACATACACATTTCTGCCATCCTTTTATAGATGTCCATCCTGTTGACAGTATGAGACATTTGTTAAATGAGTGGATTTTCTCTATTTGGATTTTTCTGTGAGTCCAGGAAGCCTGACAGTATCTTCTACTAGTTATCCTTTGACCATTTGTTCAACAAGTAATATTCCCTTTCCCTGTGGTTCCACGTCTGGTTGTTCATTAACCAGTTGTTCAATAACTCATGTCTTTATGAACATTTGCAGCATGGCTGGCTACTTCTTGGTCAGTTTGCTGTCAATTGCAACTAGTTTAATACTTTCCACCATTTGAATAAAGTTGAAGTCAAGAATCAGATTCGTGCTCAAAAGTGTGAATTCTTAATTGTGAAGTACATTTTCATTCTCTATTCCCTGGCACCACTTGTATTGCAGGGTTGCTTGTAGCTTATCTTTAATATGAAGTCTCGTACATCTTGAGCCATGTAATTTCACTGTTGTAGGTTATAACCTTTGTTTTTCTCACCCTCCGTTTATGATCTGTTAATAGAGTGACGTTCGCGCTGGTATCAAGCTTAAAACTATTGAAATATCTTGAAGTACCTTCAATACATAGACTTGGTCTTTTTCATTTAAACTGTTAATTGTGGGAGATTGGGGTGAATTTCCATGTTACTGATGATTATGTCTACAGGAAGTGTGTTTGGTTGCGAATCCTATTTGATTGCGTGGATCAGTTGGAGCGGCAGTTAGAGACAATAAGGGATTTACAAGAGCTAAAGGGTACGATGGATGGCAGTTGCAGGGAGACAAGCCAAAATACAGTCAGGTAGATGGGTGACCTCCAGGAAAGGTAAGTGGAGTAGGCAGGTAGTGCAGGAGTCTCATGTGGCTATCCCCATCTCAAACAAGTAAGCTGTTTAGGAAACTGTAGGAGGTGATGAGCTTCCAGTGGAATGTAGCACTGACAGGTTTCTGGTACCGAGACTGGCTCTAACGTAATGAGGAGTGTGATCAGAGATAATGGGAACGAGCTCTCTGATGAAGGGTCTAGGCCCGAAATGTCAGCTTTTGTGCTCCTGAGATGCTGCTTGGCCTGCTGTGTTCATCCAGCTTCACACCTTGTTATAATGAGGCATGTGATGGGTTCCAAGCGATTGATTGTGATCGGGAACTGTATAATCAGAAGTGCAGGCAGCTGATTCTGCAGCCGACAATGACTCATTAGAATAGTATGTTGCTTCCCTGGAGGCAGGATCAAGAATATCTCAGACACGGTGCAGAATATTCTTAAAGTGTAGAGGGATCAGCAAGAAGTTGTCGTACACATTTGAACTAATGACATAGGAAGAGAAAAGGATAAGATTCTAAGGAGAGAATATCGGAAGTTAAGCAGGAATTTAAAAAGTAGGTCCTCGAGGTTAGTAATATCTGGATTGCTCCTGCTGCCACAAGCTAGTGATGGTAGGAATAGGAGGATCAAGCAGATGAAAGTGTGGCTGAGGAGCTTTGTGCAGGGGAAAAAGGATTCACATTTTTGGATCATTGGAATCTCTCCTGGGGTAAAATTGACCTGTATAAGAAGGGCAGATTGCTCCTAAATTGGAAGGGGACTAATGTACTGGCAGGGAGATTTGCTAGAGCTACTCAGAAGGATTTAAATTTTCGGCGGGGTTTGGGGAGAAGGTTGGGGGCATGTTGGTGGAGACGTGGAACAAAGGGAGATAGTGAGAAAAGAGATCAGTCTGATATTACTGCAAATGGGAAAAGAAGGGTTTCTCGGGTTGGAGGCCTGTGACTAGTGGTGCGTCACAGGGCTCAGTGCTGGGACCTTTCTTATTTGTGCATATACAAAGCATGATTAGTAAGCTTGCAGACGATACTGAATTAGGAGGTATCATTGATAGCGAGAAATGTTACCAAAAATTACAGAGGGATCTTGATCAGATAGGGATGTGGGTTGAGGTTTGGCAAATGTAATTCAATACAGATGTGTGAGGTGTTGCACTTTGGAAAGTCAAACCAGGGTAAGACTTGTACAGAAAATGATAAGGTCCTGAAGAGTGAGATAACAAGATGAACAGCTGGATGAACACAGTAGGCTAAGCAGCATCAGAGGAGCAGGAGGGCAGACGTTTCAGGCCTAGACCCTTCTTGAGAAAATTTTCTGCTATGATGACTCAGAAAATTTTCTGAAGAGGGATCTAGGCCCAAAACGTTTGTCTTCCCGGTCCTCTGATGCTGCTTGGCCTGCTGTGTTCATCCAGCTCTATACCTTGTCATCTCAGATTCTCCAGTATCTGCAGTTCCTACTATCTTGGGTCCTGAAGATTGTTGTGGAACAGAGGGACCTAGGAGTACAAGTACATAGTTTGTTGAAAGCGGTGTCACAGGTAGACAGGGTGGTGAAGAAGGCATTTAGCATGCTGGCCAGTATCGGTCAAGGCATTGAGTATAGGAGTTGGGATATTATGTAAAAGTTGCATAATTCATTTGTGAGGCTGCACTGGAGTATTGTGTACAGTTTTGGCCACCTTGCTATAGGAAAGACACAGTTAAACTGGAAAGAGTGTAAAGAATGTTTACGAGGATGTTGTCAGGATTAGTAGGCCTGAGTTAAAGGGACAGGTTGGCCAGGATAGGACTTTATTCCTTGGAACATGGAGAGTATTTCATCAAACTTCTGACTGGTGCTTTGTAGATAGTGGGCAGGCAATGGGGAGAGGAGAGTTACTGACCACAGACTTCCTAGCCTCTGACCTGCCCTTGTAGCCATTGTATTTAGATCGTCAGTTCAGTTCAATTTCTTATCCTTCGCATCTCCCTGGTTGCTGGTAATGGGGGGACTTAATAATGGAAATGCCATTAAATATCAGGGGAAGATGGTTAGATTTTCAGTTTTTGGAAATGATTATTGCATGGCACTTATGTCGCTGTTTATTACTTGCTACTTATCAGCCCAAATCCAGACTCTGTCCAGATTTTACTGTATTTGGGTATAGACTGTTTCAGTATCTGAGGAGGTGCCAATGTTACTGGACTCTGTGCCATTATTAATGAACATCTCCATTCTGATCTTATGATGGAAAGGTTTATGATGAAGCAATTGAAGCTATTTTTGCCTAGGACAGTACCCTGAGATTTCCTGCAAAAGTCTTCTGGGACTGAGATGATTGACCTGTAATATCCATCTCCCTTTGTACTAGGTATGACTCCAATTAGTGGTCACATGGCACCAAATTCTAGCCCAACAGGTTTATTTGAAATCACAAGCTTTTGAAGCACTGCCCCTTCATCAAATGGACTTCACCAAATGAAAGGATAGTGCTCAGAAAGCTTGTGATTTCAAATAAACCTGTTGGATGACAACCTGCCCACTTCTAACTTTGTCCACTCCAGTTCAACACCAGCACCTCCATATCATCCAATCAGTGGAGTACTTTCCCACTCAATCAGTTTCGATAGGGGTCCTTGATGCCCATACTCAGTCAAGTATTGCCTTGATGTCAAGGGAAGTCATTCTCAGCTCTTGTTTGTACTTCTATGTTTTCCCAAGCTTAGATCAAGGCATGATGAAATCAGGAGCTGAGTGACTCTGATGGAACCCAAATTGAGCACTTATGAGTAACTTTTTGCTGAGCAAATGCCTTTGACAGCAATATTGATGACCCCTTTAATTACTTTGCTATTCATCATTGGCACTGCCACAGCTATCAAGAATTGCAAAAGCTGTCAAAAAAACTAATCAATATTTGGACTTATTTGGAGTTAATGCAAACAGTATTCCTGTTGACATCATTGCCTACATCCAATGAAAGAATAAGGGAAAAAAAATTTATGATGCAGCTCCACATTAATGAAGTATTCTATTCCACACAAAGTTTACTCACTATTCGATTAGTGTTCTGCCCGAATGTAGATTGGCTAATAGTCTGCTGATTTTTCATTCCAAACCATTTTTCTTGGCAGTTTTGTTCAATGTAGGTTTATCATTGCCTTTTATTGTGACCAGCAGGGAGTAGAGATAGATTCTAAATCTACCTTAGATAGATTGGGAATCAAATCCACTGAGCTCATCAGTCCCTAATCATCTTAGCAGCAAATACTGAAAACAAAACTTATTAAACTTCAAATTTTGTTTAAAAGGAAAAGAATTGCATCAAGTTTTACACATGTCTCTTAATAGGTTGTTCTTTACAAAATAGTAAAATTATTACTAAAGATACTTTAATTGATAAAATTAAATAACCTTATAGAACAGCAGGCTGAAAAATCTGGTTCCAAGCTGTCAGCTCAATGATAGCCTAGAGATCTGAAAATAACAACTGAATTGTGCCAATTCCTAAGAGCCATCAGACTGGCTGTACTTGTAATAAAATGTGAGGCTGGATGAACACAGCAGGCCAAGCAGCATCTCAGGAGCACAAAAGCTGACGTTTCGGGCCTAGACCCTTCATCAGAGAGGGGGATGGGGGGGTGGGAACTGGAATAAATAGGGAGAGAGGGGGAGGCGGACCGAAGATGGAGAGTAAAGAAGATAGGTGGAGAGAGTGTAGGTGGGGAGGTAGGGAGGGGATAGGTCAGTCCAGGGAAGACGGACAGGTCAAGGAGGTGGGATGAGGTTAGTAGGTAGCTGGGGGTGCGGCTTGGGGTGGGAGGAAGGGATGGGTGAGAGGAAGAACCGGTTAGGGAGGCAGAGACAGGTTGGACTGGTTTTGGGATGTAGTGGGTGGGGGGGAAGAGCTGGGCTGGTTGTGTGGTGCAGTGGGGGGAGGGGATGAACTGGGCTGGTTTAGGGATGCAGTAGGGGAAGGGGAGATTTTGAAACTGGTGAAGTCCACATTGATACCATATGGCTGCAGGGTTCCCAGGCGGAATATGAGTTGCTGTTCCTGCAACCTTCGGGTGGCATCATTGTGGCACTGCAGGAGGCCCATGATGGACATGTCATCAAGAGAATGGGAGGGGGAGTGGAAATGGTTTGCGACTGGGAGGTGCAGTTGTTTGTTGCGAACTGAGCGGAGGTGTTCTGCAAAGCGGTCCCCAAGCCTCCGCTTGGTTTCCCCAATGTAGAGGAAGCCGCACCGGGTACAGTGGATGCAGTATACCACATTGGCAGATGTGCAGGTGAACCTCTGCTTAATGTGGAATGTCATCTTGGGGCCTGGGATGGGGGTGAGGGAGGAGGTGTGGGGACAAGTGTAGCATTTCCTGCGGTTGCAGGGGAAGGTGCCGGGTGTGGTGAGGTTGGAGGGCAGTGTGGAGCGAACAAGGGAGTCACGGAGAGAGTGGTCTCTCCGGAAAGCAGACAGGGGAGGGGATGGAAAAATGTCTTGGGTGGTGGGGTCGGATTGTAAATGGCGGAAGTGTTGGAGGATAATGCGTTGTATCCGGAGGTTGGTAGGGTGGTGTGTGAGAACGAGGGGGATCCTCTTGGGGCGGTTGTGGTGGGGGCGGGGTGTGAGGGATGTGTCGCAGGAAATGCCCTTGACCGCGTCTCCCGCATTTCCCGCGACACATCCCTCACACCCCGCCCCCGCCACAACCGCCCCAAGAGGATCCCCCTCGTTCTCACACACCACCCCACCAGCCTCCGGATACAACGCATCATCCTCCAACACTTCCGCCATCTACAATCTGACCCCACCACCCAAGCTATTTTTCCATCCACACCCTTGTCTGCCTTCCGGAGAGACCACTCTCTCTGCGACTCCCTTGTCCGCTCCACACTCCCCTCCAACGCCACCACACCCAGCACCTTCCCCTGCAACCGCAGGAAGTGCTACACTTGCCCCCATACCTCCTCCCTCACCCCCATCCCAGGCCCCAAGATGACCTTCCATATCAAGCAGATATTCACCTGCACATCTGCCAATGTGGTATATTGTATCCATTGCACCTGGTGTGGCTTCCTCTACATTGGGGAAACCAAGCGGAGGCTTGGGGACCGCTTTGCAGAACACCTCTGCTCCGTTCGCAACAAACAACTGCACCTCCCAGTCGCGAACCATTTTAACCCCCCCTCCCATTCCTCAGACGACATGTCCATCATGGACCTCCTGCAGTGCCACAATGATGCCACCCGAAGGTTGCAAGAACAGCAACTCATATTCCGCTTGGGAACCCTGCAGCCCAATGGTATCAATGTGGACTTCACAAGCTTCAAATTCTCCCCCTCACCCACTGCATCACAAAACCAGCCCAGTCTGTCTCCGCTTCCCTAATCTGTTCTTCCTCTCACCCATCCCTTCCTCCCACCTCAAGCCGTACCTCCATTTCCTATCTACCACCTCATCCCGCCTCGTTGACCTGTCTGTCTTCCCTGGACTGACCTATTCCCTTCCTACCTCCTCAGCTATACTCTCTTCTCTACCTATCTTCTTTTCTCTCCATCTTCGGTCCACCTCCCCCTCTCTCCCTATTTATTCCAGTTCCCTTCTCCGCATCCCCCCCTCTGAGAAGGGTCTAGGCCCGAAACGTCAGCTTTTGTGTTCCAGAGACGCTGCTTGGCCTGCTGTGTACATCCAGCTCCACACTTTGATATCTTGGATTCTCCAGCATCTGCAGTTCCCATTATCATTCATGCCTTTGATATGTTAATTTCCTGGTCTTCATCTGCTTCATACCTTTGTTGGCAGGCTTGATGACAAAGTGAAGATTGGATCTGAGAGCACAGATAGTTCAGGGGGAGCTACTTTCACTTTTCAGAATTATTTCCTTTTATCTTCTTTCTCAAACCTGTTAAAGGTATAATCATTTGCTGTGACCATTTTTATATCATCATTTTAAATTTGTATTTATTGGTACAAATAAATTAAAGCTTTGAAGTGTAACTTTTGAGTGAAAAATTAATTTGTTTTTGTAATTCTCAAGTCAATATGAATTATTCAGATTTGAATTTATTTTCTTTGGCAGGGCAAGGGAATTGAAAAGGACAGTAAGTGGGAACTGAGTCACTCTTGTCTCAGATTGTGAATCATGACTCGGATTCAACTATTTTAGCTGAACACCAACTCCCACCCCAGTGACCCCAAATGGGGTTTATACCATGGCTAATCCATCAAACCTGCATATCCCTGGGCACTAAGGGGCAGTTTTTATTACCCTGACCAATCCACCTAGCCTGCCTATCTTTGGACTGTCAGAGGAAACTGGAGCATCTGGAGGAAATTCATGCTGACATGGGGAGATTATATAAACTCCACACAGATAGTTGCCCAAGGCTGGAATCAAACCTAGGTCCCTGGCACTGTGAGGCAGTAGTACTAACCATTGAGCTACTGTGCCATCCCAAAGTCTAGTGACCCTTCAGAACTGTTTTTATTATGCAGGAGAAAGCAAAGCTGTTAATGGGGACCACAAGTAGGTGAAAATGGGATTGGTTGTGCTAAAAAACAGCCTATGTCATTGACAGGCCCTGGGCTGTGGGAGTGAGTAATGGACATAGGAGAAGACATAGATGAGGTCAGCCGGGGTGGAGGAGGTGCTAGATAGGGATGGTTTGGACCTTCTTTCCAGGAAGAAATGGAAAGCCATAAGACCAACCTGATGGGGTTGGGGAGATTGGTGTGTAAAGGGATTGCGCATCCATGGAGAAGTCGAAGCAGCTAATACCTGTGAATTGTAAATTCTGAAACTGATGTAATGTGTCAGAAGAATCGTGATATACATAGGAAGGGACTGGACAAGGGAAGTCCCAAGTCTGAAGAATGGTCACTGGACCTGAAATATTAACTCTGCTTTCTCTTCACAGATGCTGCCAGACTTGTTGAATTTCTCCAGCAATTTCTGTTTTTGCAACACGGATAAGAATCAGTTAAGAGGAAGCCATGCAAACTCTCAGGGTTGTACCTGTCAATGGTGTTGATGAACCAGTTTTCTTAAGTACACCAGCAAAAACCAGTGTCAAATGTAACAAAATTTCTCCAAAATGACCATTGAACTGTATCTCTTCCTCCAAATGGGCCTCCCGCTGTAAAGTAAGGTGAGAATGGTGATTCCACCAGCGGTTAATTTTATTGTGGTCCTCAGTTTCAATGCTTCAAGATCCTTCCAAGCTGGAGCCAATGCGATTGTCAACATAGCACCATTTACCCATGCATTGCTGTATCAGCAAGGTAACTGTAGATGCCCTGCATTCCAGGAGAGGAAATTCCAGTCAGTTCTCTAAACAGAGAATAAATTGGAGCAGCTGTATCTCTTTCCAGAGTGACAAAATTCCAAAGGGAACTTGCAGCTGTACCCACATTGCTAAGTAGATATTGAAGGCAAGATGTGCCACACTGCCAGAGGTATCATCCTTCAGTGTGCAATTGGTAGTTTCCTGTATCCATGATTGTTTTAGAGAGGGAGTTTTGCTCCTATATAGTGGGAAAATCTCACCTAGGGAGCTTTGGCTGGTCAGATTGAAGTCCCAACCACACCAGGATCAAGTCATGGTCTTCTGGTCTACAGACTGTTGCAAAGATGAAGAACTAATAGAGGACAAATTTAAAAGGTAGTCTCAGATTTTGGACAAACCTGGCTAGAAGACACCAGAGACGGGGTTAGGCAATGTGACTCTGTCACCACCAATAACAAGACAGGTTGGTGGGAAAGTGATGAAATGCAGCCAGTTTTATTTCATGAATCAACTCACTGCATCCAAATACACTAGTAGTATGGAGAGGAGTGGCTGATTAAAACAATCCCATATTGATGGATATTCAATATCCTGGCAGGATCCACAATGTTTTCACACTGTACCAAGTGACCCTTTTTATGAGACATCACAATAAACTAGTGACTTGCTGCTTGGTGGCTATGTGGCGCATGACTCCCAATCCCCTCCTGAATATATGTGGATAACCATGTACATAAACAGCCATCTGTCACCAGGAATGTAATGGAACAAGCCCAACACTGTTCTAAAACAATAATCCAATTGCTTGAAAAATGCATGGATTTACCAGAATATGGTTACACGTTTGTGCTGGCCTACTACATCCTTCACAAAATGATTCTCACGTGAGCTCCTTGGGATGAAGAACAGGAAGTGAGAAGGAGGTGGAACAGGAGGAGATTTGAGGACAAGAAGGAGGAAAGAAGGGGGGTGTCAGCATGGAGCTATTAAACTGGAGCATGTTACAATACCAATTGATGTGACTACAGAACAGTTCAAACCTGGAATGAATTCTGGCTTGAAGCATTTTTAACTTTAATGTATTGGCCTTTCACTGAAACGTAAACACACAAGGCTGCTGATTTAGAGATAACAAGGTGTAGAGCTGGATGAACACAGCAGGACAAGCAGCATCATAAGAGCAAGAAGGCTGATGTTTTGGGCCTAGACCCTTCATCAGTGATGCTCCTTGGCCTGATGTGTTCATCCAGCTCTACACCTTGTTATCTTAGATTCTCCAGCATCTGCAGTTCCTATTATCACAGGCTGCAGCTTTAGTTTCAATGATAAAATGTACATTTATTAATATCTGTGGGTTTCCTCCGGGTATTTCAGTTTCATCCCACCATCCAAAGATGCGCAGTTTGGGTGAGTTAGCCACAGTAAATATGGATTTGTGGGAATAGAGTCACGGGTTAGGTCTGAGTGTAAAGTCCTTCAGAGGGTTGGTGCAGATTCGATGGGCTGAATAGCCTCTTCCCACACTGTAGGGAATCTATGCTCGGTGTATGACTTGTGGGTTACTTAGTCTAGTCTCATGGGTCTACCCTGTAACTTTAGCATGGTAAATGGAAAGCTGCTGTTTGCAATGGGAGAGGCTAAATGGAGAGACATCTCAAGCAACTGGATTTTGAACCTTAAGTCTACCCCATTTCATTATGGGCAGTAGTAGACCAGTCTGACTGGCCAACAGGCAATAGTAAATGCACTGGACAGGGAGCAGTGATAAGAAGAGAAGGGACAATCACACTAGGCACCACAGAGTTGCTGTCTTTCTCATGGGAGAGTCTTCAGCAATCCCTTGAACTATCAGAGAACAAATTGCCGGACTACTGATTCTGCCTTTCACTTGATGCAATTGTATTGACAGCCATGATAGCAACAACCTGAGCCTGATGGGTACCAAGCTAGGCTTGGCATAGCAACAAGTATGGATTTCACAGCTTCAGCCTGAATTTCCACTGCAGCATTGAGATGCTGTGTTGCAATACAATTTGCAACATCAGCCATCAGAAATCTGGTGGATCTAGCCTCTACGATTTGGCTCCAATTGGACATGAAAACTTGGAAGCTAAAATCTTCCTTACTCATTGACAGTGACTGAAGCATCTATGTGTGTAAGTAGATCAACACTCTCCTGTACATTCCTCTATCAAAGTCCTAATTTGAGCCTTTTTAGCAGAGCTCATGTGTGATCAGAGCCTCCAGAAGATGGATACAACACTAGCTTTTCATCAGTGAGTTGCAGCCAACTGGCACTCAGTAACTCATTACACATTATTGTAGCCTCTATGCAACCCTCCAATGTGTATTGTCAATATCTGAGCGGCTGGTTGTAAGCGTAAGTTTAAGTTACTGTACCCACTCTTCATAGATAGGCTGTACTGGTTTAAAGGAGGAAGTTGAAGGAAGGTGAAGGAGGGTCCTGTAAACTTTGTTTGCACCATCCTTTCAGACAGTGTGTTCCAAAACATAATAGCCATTTGTGTGAAAAATTTTCTCATTTCTCCCCTAATTCTTTTGGCAATCATTCTAAATCTATAACCTCTCACTAAGGAAAATAGCTCCTACCTCTTTACACAATCAAAATTCTTCAAAAATTTGAACATCTTTCTGTTAGGTTTCCCATTAATGTCCACCAGTGGACACCAATCACAGCTCCTCTAAACATTCACATAATTGGAGAATTTCATCTTTCTAAGTCACCTTTATACTGTATACCCTATCCTATTACCTTTAAGGTCTTAACAACCCCTCTCAAGTATTGTGCCCAGAAATTTGTGCAATACTCCAGCTGAAACCTAATCAATAACTTCTTGAGGGAAAAATTTATTCATGTTCAGGGCTAGGCCAGCACGTTATTGTCCATTCCTACTTGTCCATGATAATGTGATGGTAAGTTTCTGTTTTGAACTGCTGCAGTCCATGGGGAATAGATAAACCCATAATGCTGTTTGGATGAGTATTCCAGGATTTTGAGCAAGCAACAGTGAGGAATGCCAACATAATTTCAAATCAGCCTGTACGTGGCTTGGTGGGAATCTTGTAAATAGTGGTGATCTCATATACCCACTACCTTTGTCATTCTGGTTGGTAGAGGTCTTGGGTTTGAAAGGAGCTGCCAAAAGTGCCTTGGTGAGGTGCTAAATGAATATTTGTGGGCATAATCCCTGCTGCCACTGTGCTTTGGTGATGGAGGTTTTGAATGTTGAGGGTGGTGGTTGGAATGTTAACCAAATGAGCTGCTTTGTCCTGGATAGTGTTGAGCTTTTTGACTGTTTTGGAGATTCCAATCATCCAGGCAAATGGAAACTGTTTTGTTAGATTCCCAACATGTACCTAGTAAATGGTAAATAGGCACTGGGGAGTCATTAATATGTTATTTGCTGCACAATTCTTACCCTCTGACCTGCTCTTTTAGCTAGTGGCTACATGATTGATTCAGTTCAGCTTCTAGTCATTGTCAATCCTAAGTGTGTTGACAGTGTGAGATTCAATGGATGGTGATGCCATTGAATACCAAGAAGAGGTGGTTGCATTTTTTTTCTTGTTAGAGGTGGCCATTTTCTGCCACTTGCATGGCACAAATTTTACTTGATAGATATCAACTTAAGCTTGGATGTTCATAGAATCCCCACAGTGCATGAAGAGGCAGTTCAGCCCATCAAAGTCTGCACTAGCCCTCCGAAGATCATCCCATCTATACCTAGCCTCCCCACTATATCTCTGTAACCTCATAGCTAAAGAACCTAACCTGCACATCCCTGGACACTATAGGCCAATTTAGCATGGCCAATTAACATAACTTCTACAGTTCTAATCAGTTGGAGGAAACCAGATCACATACCTAGAGAAACCCACGCTGATACAGGGAAAACGTGCTTGTCCACACAGATGGTCACCCATAACTGGAATTGAACACATGTCCCTTGCACTTTGAGGTAGCAGTGCTAACCACTGAGCCACCACGCCATCTAGTTTGTCTAGGTCTTGGTACATTTGGATACAAATGTTGTTCTGTTTCTGATGAGTCCTGAATTGTTTTGACAATTGTGCAATTATCAGCAAACTTCCTCACTTCCGACCCTATGGTGAATATAAGTCATTGATGAAGCATTTAAACATGGTTGGGCCTGGATCACTCCTCCAAGGAACTCCTGCAGAGATACCCTGCAGCTGATAATTAATATCCAAAAGCCATGACAATCTTTCTTTGACCCAGGTATGATGCCAATCAATGGGGATTCCCCATGTACCCCCATTCTCATTGAGTAGTTTTGCTAAAGCTCCTTGATGCTGTACTCAGTCAAATGTTGCCTTGATGTCAAAGCAGTATCCGTCACCTCAACTCATCAGTAAACATATTATTGCTAAGCAGGTGCCACTTAGTTAATAAATGAATCAGATCTAAGCTATGCAGTCCTGCTGCATCCCATCAACAGTGTCACTAAGACACTGTTGACAACCTCTTCCATATCTGCTGATGATCAAAAGTAACCTTTTAGGAGCAATAATTTATGAATTTGTCCTGCATTCGTGAACAGATCAAAAATGGTCAATTTTCTGCATTACCAGGTGGATGTCAGTTATGCAATGCAGCATATTGGCTAGGGGAGCGCCAATTCTGGAGATTAGATCTGCAGAGGTATTATTTTCAGCATGTTTTCAATGTTGCAGCCTTTGCAGTATCCAGCGTCTTCTCTAAGTTGAGAGAGTCAACTTGGCAAAGAGCCTCTGACACTGATGAGTTTAGGGGGAGGCTGAGATGGAACATCCACTTGGCGGATCAGCCTTGTCTTTCACTGAGGATGGTATGTATTTGTCTCCTCCTTCAGTGAGTTGCTAAATTGTCAACCATCATTCACGATGGGATGCAGCAGGACTGCATAGCTTAGATCTGATCCATTTATTAACTTTGTCAATCAGATGCTGTTAATGCTGCTTCGTATGCAAGTAGCTACTATGTATTGTAGCTTCATTAGTTTATTGCCTCATTTTTGCATACACCTGGTCCCGGCATGACCTCCTACATTCTTTATTTAACAAGGGTTGATTCCCCAGCTTGATGGTAATGGCTGAATGGGTGATATGCTATGTTATGAAGTTATGAATTATGGTTGAATACAGTTCTACTGCTGTCGATGGGCTACAATATCTCTTGGATACCCTTCTTTCATCTGAGATGGTTTGTAACATTTAGTTTGATTTCCTTTTGTTTATGTTCAACACACCTATTTAAAAGTATGTATCCATCATGTTTTCTTAACTTCCCTATCACCCTGTCCCACCACCTTGAGGATTTATGAGAACACATCGACAGGTTCCTCTGAGGAGGTCCAAAGCCCATTAAATCCATGCTGGTTCTCTATAGAG
Source organism: Stegostoma tigrinum (assembly GCF_030684315.1). Lineage (NCBI taxonomy): Eukaryota > Metazoa > Chordata > Chondrichthyes > Orectolobiformes > Stegostomatidae > Stegostoma > Stegostoma tigrinum. The sequence goes on along the minus strand of NC_081354.1, from coordinate 37,230,791 downwards.
CAATCCAGTCATAGAGAGTCATAGAGTGCAGCATGGAAACCAACCCTTCAATCCATTCCTCTGCTCTATCTATAACCCCGCAAGGTTATTTCTCTCATGAGTTATCCAATTTCAGTTTGAAGCTTTAGATAATCTCCAGCTCCCACCAGCTGGCACTATATCACTCCTAGAGCCACTACTTCTCTCCATTATACCTTGCACCAGCAGCTCTCAAGTCCTAATGACACCACATATATACGTTGTGCCCTTAGCACAAGTGTATCCATTCACAGGAACAGGTGAATTACAGGCGGAAAGGAGCCCTCACAAATAGATTATTTATTGCTGATCAGAGAGCTAGCAATGAACCTTAGGCACATCCTGTGAGGAGATAAGACTGCTGACGTTTGTCTGTTTATTATTGTTCAAACACTGATGTCATTTATTGATAATTATATTTATTTTATCTTTGTATTTTAATTGTTGCTATTGCTGCTGCTGCTCTTAAATCACTTAGAAGTAATTTGAAATTGTTTTAGTTTTCATAATACCAACATACAGTATCAATGTTACAAATATTTACAAAGTAGAAAATGATTAGCTAGCTTGATTTTAATTTAAAGTTTGGCAATAGCTACCTCATTTTTTAAAGCTTTGAGCAAACAATTTGAGTTGTTTACACTGTTGTTGCAATAAAATTTCACTGCCATTTTTCAATTCTATCACCTTGTGTGAAATCTTAGATGGAACAAATACTTCGGCATTTTCATTATTGCAGAATGTAAGAGCCATCAGCCATGTTCTAACTGTCTTGCTGTCTGCAGCTCTGGTGTCCTTGTGACTGCCACAAGATAAGGCCTCAACAATATCTGGCTTTGTATTCTCCGACTTTTGGTATATGTGATACAGAACAGATTATTTGGTCCAACCAGTCTAAGTCGGCTACACTTGTCCCTCCTAACATTTTTCCCCATCTAAATTCAACATCGTAAACTCTATTCTCTTTATCCTCATTTTGCTTGTTTACCTTACTCTGTTTTATTAGAACACTTAGCTAATTCTATTTTTAGCTGGTCAACACATATTTGTGAAAGAGAGGTCAAGTTTGACACATCTTTAAGGGTGTTTTGAGGAAGTAACTAGCCTTGGTAAGAGAAAGGAAAAGAAGCTTGAAACCCTGCTTTGTCTTGTAGAGGAACAGAGATTGATGTTGTCTGTGCTATTACCAGGAAAGTGTTTAATTTACAGATTGTTTGACTGGTAGTCAAGAATTTTCATCTGATCAGTCAATAATTAACACTGTGTTTATTTGCTTTGCCTTAAAGATTGCACAAATTCCCGCATTGAAGCCAAGAGAATCTGGCTTTAAGTAAAACAGAACAGTTAGAGTGAGCATAATCTACAGCAAAAGTGTAAGGAACGTCATATAGCCAGATCACAATGGACTGTAAAGCTATTTTCATTGTTATCCCTCTCTTTCTGCTATTTTTCACAACTGCACAAGGTAAGATATTACTTAGAACTCTACTGTGCATTTAACAACTATTTATTCATCTCATCTAGCTACTAGTTTGGGAGCTCCATGCCATGTTCCTTTTTATTGCTTGGTCTGGAATTTAAATTTGGTGCTATACAAGTGCAAGCATGAATGAACATGTGTGTTGGGTAAGAATGTGTATGTGTGTACATGAATATTTGTGTGAATAATTATGAGTGTGTGTGTGTGTGTGCGTGTGTGTGTGTGTGTGTGTGTGTGTGTGTATGAATGCTTGTGTGTGAATTTATAGAGTCATACAGATGTACAGCACAGAATCAGACCATTCGGTTTGGCTCATTCATGCCAACCAGAATCCTAAATTAATCTAGTCCCATTTGCGAGCATATGGCCCATATCCCTTTAAATCCTTCCTATTCATATGCCAATCCAGATACATTTTAAATGTTGTAATTGTACCAGTCTCCACCAATTCCTCTGCCAGCTCATTCCATACATGTACCACCTTCTGTCCCTCTTTCCCCTCTCACCTTAAACTTATGCCCTGTAGTTTTGGACTTATCCACCCCAGGGAAAAGACCTTGTCTATTTGCCTTATCTATCAGCCTCCACTGCTCCAGTGAAAATAGCCCCTGTCTATTCAGCTTCTCCCTATGGCTCAAACCCTCCAAATCTGGCAACATCCTTGCAAATCTTTTCTGAACTCTTTGAAGTTTCCCAACATGCTTCCTTTAGTGGGGAGACCAGAAAAGCATGCAGTATCCCAATAGTGGCCCAACCAATGTGTGACTGAGTGTTTGTGTGTGTATTTAATGGAGCAGCTTCAGAATATACTGCTCAAGTTGCTCACAAGTTGAGGCAACTTCTTAAGGAAGAAAGAAGAAAGTACGTTGAAAGTATTTTGAACGTTGCACTCCCATTCCTGGACAGCAAGCATTAGAAAAGTATGATCAATAAATGGCAAAGGCAAATGCCCTGTCCTTATTTCCAGTACCATGAAGTTTTAATGGTGTTAAAAGGAGGCTTGTTGAGCCCAACATACTGTTGCACTGAAATTGCTGGTGTCATTTTGGAAGTAGCTACTGTAGAAGTTATGCAATTTTAAACAAGGTGACTGTATTTTGATAACCTTCCCGAATCTCAACCGCAAGTGACCATAGATTGAAGGCAGGGAATGTATAAAAGTTGAGTAAAAGCGATGTCAACTCCTTTACAGTTCATCGTGATGAAGCTGTAGCCTGAGCGAGATCTGTGTTTACTAGAGTTAGTGATGACAGTGCTGCAATGGAAAAGATTAGTGACCATTAAATAGTGCCTGCTAAACAGTTCCTTCTGACAATGGCTAAATATCAAGCGAAAGAACAGCAGTGTAAAGGTAGAAAAGTGTTCAGATGCATTAGGCTAGTTTATTCATCTAATAAAATGCTATTCTGCATTGCTCAATATTGAAAGGCTAGTCCAATGTGAGAAAAAGAGTTAATTGTTGATATGTGTCCTTTTGTTCTCATTCATAACAGAATAGTTCAGCCATCTGTTTGTCTATTTAAAAGTTTTGACAGTTGTCTGAGCATTTGTGCCTTCTTTAAATATCTGCTCAGTTACCTATTTGGCTGTTTGAAGGGCCAAACTGATATCTAAGTGTTTCAGCCTTTGCACATCATTGGCCTTCAAAAGCACTAATATACTTTTTACAACAGAACTTGTTTACACAACTTTTGTGGGGAATATGGGTTTGATGGCTTGGCTGCCTTGAAGGATACTATTGATTTCAGAACTGCAGAGTTTGTTGACACTGCTGCCAACGGGAAATGTCAGTTTGCTTCTTTTGATAGACTTATGAGCTGTTCAAAGACTTTACAATGTTATTGTAGTCTTGTGGGTTCTGTTTGAGGAGGAATCTCTTCACCCAACGAGTTGTGAATAGTTGAAGCTACCTCATTGAATAAGGCAAAGGTAGATGGATGTTTGAATAGAAAAGGAGTGAAGGGCTATGGTGAGTAGGCAGATAAGAGGAACCTAGTCCATGGAAAGATCAGCCATGATCTTATTGAATGATGGAGCAAGCTTGATGGGCAGGATAGCCTACTTCAGCTTCTATTTCTTATGTTCTTACATTTGTAAAATAGATATTGGGTGAGCAAATTGGGGCTTTTTGGGAGTAGGGGGGTATAAGGAGAGAGGGGAAATGGTGTTAAAGGCAGGATGAGTGCTTTCTGGGGATGAGGATAATTTATGCGATGCTAACATGGAGTGGTGAAGCGGCAGCGCTTGATGAATGGGAATAGATGGGAAGCTGAGGACTATACTGATCTTCACAAATGGACCTATGCTTCTGCAAAGAGAAGCAGATCTTTTAAACTATATGCATAAACATTGGTATACCTTTTTCACTAAATCCAGATTATCCTGTCCTCTGAGAGATGAAAATCCCACCTACCCGCCAGCATTGCCAGAATGGAGGCAAGACTGTAATATTGAGAAAATTGGCACAATTCCTGAATATATAATAAAACTCCATTCCATATTTCCTCAAAAACAGTTAAATAAATGTAATTAAAATATTTATTAAAATGCTTAATGGCTTGTAATACTTTTTTGTAACAGGTGCATCTGTGGTAAGGGTATTAGTGAATCCACGCTGTAAATGCATCAATAATACTTCTCGTATGATCAATCCAAAGCTAATGAAGGATATTGATATAGTTCCAGCTTCTTCCCATTGTCCACATGTAGAAGTGATGTAAGTCTTATTTTAAAACTGCTTATTTGTGTCCACAGTGGTATTTATAACATAAATATATGTATTTTTCTATTGATTATGGCTGTTTCATGGTATAAGAGAGATATTGAAACATTGGGTGTGGGCTGGGACAAGATTGAGAGAAATGAAGCAATCAAGCTTGGAAAGGAAAACAAGGCAGGAGAGCGTGGCAACTTGAAGTTGGAAAGTTCTCAAAGAAGGACATAAGGTTCAGGTTGGAATTTGCTCGATACCAACTGGAGTCTGAGGGTGGTAAATTTCTGAGTATGAAAGGATCAACGATATTATTTGGTCAAGACCAAAAGTGCATATATTCTGGGGGCTGACTTAGGGACTACGGCGAAGACAGAAACTCGGCTATGTAGCATGGCTTACATTGAAACTGGAGTTTCCTGGCTTATTGTTAATGTTGTAACAATGAAATACAGCAAGTTCTCTTCACTACTGACAGAAAGAAAATCACACTGTAGATACTGAAAATCTGAAATACAAATAGTAAAACATTGAAGTACTCACCAGATCTGGCAATTAAAAAAAAATTCATTCATAGCATGTGGGCGTTGCCGGCTGGCCAGCATTTATTGCTCATCCCCAATTGTCCTTGAGAAGGTGGTGGTGGCCTGCATTCTTGAAAAGCTGCAGTCAACCTACCATGGGTTGACCCTCAATGCCAATAGGGAGGGAATTCCAGGATTTTGACCCAGCGACAGTGAAAGAATGGTAATATGTTTCCAATTCAGGATGATGAGTGGCTTGGAGGGAAACTTGCAGGTGATGGTGTTCCTATGTTTCTGCTGACCTTGTCCTTCTATTTGGAAGTGTGCTTGGGTTTGGAAGGTGAGATCTAAGGATCTTTGGTGAATTTCAATAGGGTATTTTGAAGATAGCTGCTACTGGCAGTTGGTGGTGGAGGGAGTGGATGCTTGTGGATGTGCTGCCAGTCATGTGGGCTTCCTTGACCTGGATAGTATCAAGCTTCTTGACTATTGTTGGAGCTGCACCCATCCAGGCACATGGGGAGTATTCCATCACACTCCTGACTTGGGCCTTGTAGATGATAGACAGGCTTTGGGGAATCAGGAGGTGAGTTGCTCGCTGCAGTATTCCTAGCCTCTGACCTCCTTTTGTAGGCACTGTGTTTGTGTAGTGAGTTCAGTTGAGTTTCAGGTTAATGGTAATCCCAAGGATGTTGACAGTGAGTGATTCAGTGATGGAAATGCCATTGGACTCTCAAGGGGCACTGGTTAGAATGTCTCATATTGGAGATGGTCATAGCCTGGTAATTGTGTGGTGTGAATGTTACTTGCCACTTGTCAGCCCAAGTTTGGATATTGTCCAGATCTTGTTGCATTTGAACATGAATTGCTTCAGTATCTGAGGAGTCAGTAATGGTACTGAACATTGTCCAATCATCAGTGACCATCCACACTTTTGAATTTGTGATGGAGGGCAGGTCATTGCAACCCTTTTGAAGGTCTTGTTGTATAAAGAGCAGATACTGACCTAAGTTCCATATTGAATAGAGTTTAGAAAAATGACAGAGGGATTTAATTGAAACTTACAGAATACTGAGAGGCTTAGATAGAGTGAACATGACAAAGATGTTTTCGTCACTTGGAGAGACTGGGACCTGAGGGCATTGTCACAGAGGGAAAGGATGATCCTTTAGAACTGAGATCAGGAGGAATTTCTTTATCCAGAAGATGGTGAATCTATGAAACGCATGGCCACAGAAGCCTGTGGAGGGCATGTCCTTGAGTGTATTTAAAATAGAATCATACAGGTTCTTGATTAGTAAGGGGGTCAAAAGTTATGGGGAGAAGGCAGGAGAATGGGGTTGAGAAACATAATAGCTATGATCAAATGACACAGCAGACTTGAAAGGCTGAATGTGCAATTAAGCTCCTATATCTTATTGTCCACCAACTGTCTTCTACCATAAAGCCCATTTTGATTCTCCCCTGTCCTGCCTAAGGTCCAGAACATTGAGTTGCAAATCCTTTCCCTCCCTCAACTATGTCTTTATGATGGCAACAACATCATAATTCCATTTGTTAATCCATACCCCAGCCCATATGTATTTCCTATCACACTCCTAGCATTCAGACAGTGGCCATCCAGCCTTGCATTACTCCTTTGAGATACTACATGGCTGAACACACTCTGCCTTGCTTCCTTTTCTAAGATAAGCAGTGTTGCTATTGAACTTATGCATTGTGGGGCCGCCCCTGCTGAATTAGTTTGAACGCCACCCAGCAGTTGTAGCAAATCCTCCCCCATGGATGTTGATCCCATTCTGGTTCAGGTTCAGCCCATTCCACTTGTATATGGCATTTCACTTTTACAAGCCCAATCTTCCCTAGCAATGGTTCCAATGATCCAACTATCTAAAACCCTCCTGTCTATGCCAACTCTTGAGCCACGCATTCGTCTGGTCTGTTCTCATATTTCTGTGCTCACTAGCCTATGGCACCAGGAGTAATTCAGTGATTACAACTTTCATCTCCTGCTTTTTAATCATTACTCATTCTATCTATATTGCTGGTATCAATGTGTACCACAAACTTTGTAATTTTACCATCACCCCTTCAAGATGTCCTGCAGCCAATCAGTGATTTCCTTGACTCTGGCGCCATGGAAGTAGCATACCATTTTGGAGTGACATCTGCAGACATAGAAATGACTGGTTGTTTCCCTAAATAATGACAACTTCACGTTCTTCTTCCTCTCCTCCTGTACAACCAAGTTGCTTTTGGCTCTGTCTGCACTCCCTTGAGTAATCAACACCCTCATCAACTTCCAAATGGAAAACCAGATTGTGAGCAAAAGCCCAGAGGGCTCCTTCACTACCCGCCTGTTCATCTTTGACTGCCTGGTGGTCACCCATTCACTTCATTCCTCTAATCCCCTGAGCAGTAGTATTACCACTTCTATACATGCTGTGCACTCACTACGGAACCCCTAGTCTGTGGCCTCTGTGCATTCACAGCTGCACAACTTAGGGGGTATATTACCTGCCATTTATCAGCCCAAGCTGGAATGTTGTCCTGATTTTGATACACATGTGGTCATAGACTGCTTTAGTATCTGAAGAGTCGCAAAAAGTAGCGAGCTTTGTATGATAATGATTGCATATTGCCACTTCTGACTTTATAATGGAGGGAACTTCGTAGTGAAGATGGTTGGACCTTGAGGAACTCCTGCAGTGATATCCTGCAGCTGAGATGAATGACCTCCAACAACCACAGTCAACTTCCTTTTGTGCCAGATATGACTCCAACAATTGGAGAGTTTCTGCTCTGATTCCCATTGACTCTAATTTTGTTCCTTGATATCATTGTCAGTCAAATGCTTCTTTGACATCAATTTCAGTCCCCTGAATTCTAATCGTTGGTTCAAATTTAGGCCAAGGCTGTAATCCAAACTAAGCATCAGTAAGCAGTTTAACTTTGAGTAAGAGCTTATTTTAAATTTGCAACTTCAGTGGAGGATTGGGAGTTTGGCGGTAATCTGAGGGGGTAGGATGCCACCTGTGCCAGGTGGTTGGAAGTTAGCTTGCCAGCTGAGTAATGAAGTATATCAGGTATTTGGATGATGCAAGCAGCGTGTGTGTGAGGTTCAGAGTGACAGGTGAGTGAAGTCTTAGAGTAGGTTGGTGCCAGGGTTTGTGGGTTAGATGGTAAGGTTGTATCAGTTATAATCCTGGATTGGGAAGTGGGAGTGGACAGTTGCTGCAGAATGTGGACATGTTGGAATTGATAGCTGTGGATTGGTGTGATGGAGAGGGTGAGTTTGTGTGGTAGGAGGTGGGGAAGTGCTATATGTGCCCATGGCTGGGCGGACTCATGGAAAATTGGTGGGGCTTGAAGTTGGTCTGAAGTGGGGTGTGCTAAATATCAGAATGTTACGGGGATAATGTGTTGGATACAATGGGAGATTTTTCAGAACTGGGTGTTCAGTTATTGGAGAGTGTCAGATCTACAGCAGTCAAGTCAAGGAAAATGCATCAGGCCTGGGAGTTTTGGGATTGGATTTGTTGGGGTTGGGTGACAGGTCTGGGAAAGGTCAAGTGTGAGGAGTGGGTATTATGTGTCTATGCTGCGTTGGAAGGCAGGTTGGGTCCGAGGAGGAGGGTTGAGTATCTATTGAGTGTGGAGGAAGTAATGAGGTGTAACAACTGGGGTTTTATAGTTCACTAGAGAAAGGATTTTAATCCTTTACTTTTTCCTGGGTAATCAACCAATAAGTGAGACAGATCCATCTGAATTCTCTCTAACTGTAACTTGGAGTTGGAGACATTTTTGGAGGGTTCCTGATGCCAACTTCCTGAGAGGATTCTGTAGAGTCAACTGTAATGGGAATTCAACATGTTCCCAAAATGGACCCCATCCGGCTGCAATGATGCTCTTTCCATTGGAAGATCTGGGCCTTTGTTGTTTTCTAGCAAATGTCGCATGAACTGGTGAGTATTTGCAGAATTTTCCATTTCTGTTTCCTTACCATCAGTGAAAACATACAAACAAGTTGCAGGATAAAAATGTGCAGAAATTGAGTTTATTTACAGTGTGAGTATATAATGGAGAATTTGACATTATTGTACAATTCTTTTTCTTTTCAGAGTCACACTTAAAAGTGAGCGAAGAGTTTGTCTGGACCACACTGCTACCTGGGTGAGGAAACTAGTTGACAGGCTTTTGCAGACACAATGATCAAATTTTCTGAGTAAGTTTCAATTTTTGCTTGGTGAATAAACAGCAGGAGTAAGACGATTGTCTCTCTTACTCATTCAAACTGCATAAAGTAAGGACAATGTGAAGCAACATGGGACTGAATTTTCCTACAGGTTTTGTGTTCCAAATGTTAGGATCAAATGGGGGTTGCGGCCTTCTGAGGCTTCCATAGGAATATTCAGGCAAACAGCCTCTCTGATGGAGGGTCTAGGCCCGAAATGTCAGCTTTTGTGCTCCTGAGATGCTGCTTGGCCTGCTGTGCTCATCCAGCTTCACACTTTGTTATCTTGGAGCCTCTGAATCAGCTGTGTCCAAGCTTCCAATTGCAGACAGTGGAGTGGGGTAGGAAACTCCAATTCTGAAATCCTTTCCTTCCCCTCTTTTCTAGCAGCTTTTCCTTTCTCTCTCCAATCTTCAGCGTTGTCTCCCGTTATCCCCTATTCCCACAAACAATGCTCCCAGATTGTCTATGACTAGTGCTAAACTAATTATGAAGCGAAGAGCAGCAATGGTGAAAATACAGCAGCACCTGTTTCCAAAACACATGCAGACAAACTGAACTTGCAGGAGTGCCACAGCTCTCGACAAACAGTTAGGAAGCACAGGACCTTAACTTAGACATATTAACTTTGGTGGGTGGAGTATGGTTTCTGCCCAGTATGTGAGGAGCTCTAGTGCCAGAAAACAGCAACAATACAAACCAAATGCTAGACCAATGTTTTATGTGTTGGGGGTTGATTCTCCTCCCAATTATCTCTCTCTTCAACATAGCCATGTTCTTTAGTGTTGGTCGAAACTAGTTAAGAGTCAACAGGCGAGCTGCTTCAGTGACTTGATTGGTTCACACAGATTGATTGAGTTAAATTGCTGAGGCTCTAGGGAGAATTTTTGGTGGTACTTGGTTTCTCCATGCTGGCAGAATTTCACCTTTTCACAAATGTTAACAATTTGAGGGGCCCTATCTGATCTTGTCAACGAAAAAACTTGGACCTTTGTCCTGTGCTCCATTACCCAATATAAAGCAGAGAACCATTATAGCATATGGTCACTTTGCAGAAACAAGTCAACATAATTCAAGCGATTTCTGAAGCCTTCATCATATGTTTACATTCATTGGCCTACAGTCAGAGTCAGTGTTCCCTACAGTTTTCTTACTGGCTGTGCAAGCCTCCAAGGCACAGTAGTGGCTTCTGGAATCAGAAGTCAATGCTGCAATTGACGTGTCAATTCTAATTGTCAGTCGTTTAGAGGGAACATTGGTTGGTACATTGGCTATGGTGTTGGTCTCCTTACTTAGAGGATATAATCACATTCAAAGCAGCTCAGAATACGTTCATCTGACCAGACCAGACTTTTATTTAATGGAGCATGGATGGTACTTGTATTTGTTGCCCATCCCAACTTGCCCTTGAACTGAGTGGCTTATTAGGTCATTTCAGGAGACAGCTAAGTTTAAACGTGTTGCAGTCACATTGGGTAAGGATGACAGGGTTCCTTCCTTAAGGGCATTAGTGAGCCATTTGGGTCTTTACATCATTCACTGATAGTTATCATGGTCACCATTAGCAATTTAGGACTTGAATTCAAATATTACTATCTGCTATCGTATCCCAGATTGTTAGCTTGAGTCTCTGGCTTAAGAATCCAGTGACATCACTATGTCACCATTTCCTTCTCTAACAATACCATACTTTCCTGAGATGAAGGAGTAATTTTCCGAGGAAAGTGCGACTGTATCAACTGAAGTTTAGAAGAATGAGAGATGATCATATTGAAGCATGTAAGATCCTGAGGGGATTTGACAGGGTGACACTGAAAGGATATTTGAAAGGATATTGGACAAACTAGAACTTTGGGACATAGCTTCAAAATAAGTAATCCCCCATTTAAGATGGAAACATGGAGGTTTTTTTTCCCTCTGAGAGGGTCACTAATTTGTTGTACTCTCTTCCCCAGAGAGAATTGGAGGCAATGTCGTTGAATATTTTTAAATTTAATTAGATAGATTCTTGATTTAGGGGTGAGACAAGTTGTACAATTAAGACTTCAAGCATATCAGCCATGGTTTTATCAAATGCTCACAACAGTGTAGAAATGTCTAATTGTTAACATACAAATTTATGAATATTGCTTTATCCATTATTATTTAAACTTTTTGATCAGACAGGAGTGGTCAAATGTTCCTGATTTGTGTTCTTATATATTTTACTTTCTTGAAGGTCTTTGAGGACTTAATTTGCTTTGATAATAGAATGATGTATGTGCTTAAAATACTTCTGTGGAATATTTTAAGACAATCATCAACATTTTCAAAATAAGATTAGAATGCATAATACATTAACAGAAAATAAGACAACTCTGGCTTATTTCTTCTGAAATATTTCTACATTTATAATGTGCTCTTTATGTCTTTAGTAGTTTGATTGTTTTCTGTATTTCAAGGTGAAAATGGGTCAGGAAAAGTACATCACAACTTGCAAGAATCTGAAAAGCAACCTCTCACATCCTCTGAACAATCTTTTAAACTATTTCCAGCACAACTGGAACTTGACATAGGTCAAGAAGGACATTGGGTATGGAAAAACTAATCAGTAGCTGAATTGACTATTTAATTCAATTTTAAAATTTTATTACTGTCACACATTTGTTGCCAGGTTTTCTTAACATGATGCCCACAAACAGTATAGAAAAATCTAATTGTTAGAAAAGAAATTTATGAGTATTGCTTTATCCATTATTACTTAAACTGATAATACTGTTTGATCATACTGTAATTATTATATACATCTACATTTCAAGTCTGTCGTTTTATATGCGCTCAATTCTCATTGCTAAATTCAAATACTCTGATGACAATTACTAAAATACTTGTTCTAAATGATCTTGTTTCAAAAAGAGCAAGAAAGATACACGAGACAGAACAAATGATTTTGCTGTAACCAGCTTTGCCACTGCTTAAGATTAAATGGAGTGATTCAAAATTCAACCACTTGGAAGTAGCTAAACCTAAGTTCATTTCCATGGTTAGGTCATTTCATCGACAATCACTGGGTATTTACCAAGTAGAAATATCATGGTCCCGATCTTCTGGTTTCTGGGTCACTGGAGAATGGGCACATGACCCATGAAGCTTGCTGATGCCCTGTGGAAGTCTTCATGCACTGGCCTCCATGCAAATTGCTCAGGAAGCTGAAAATCCTGTCTTCGAGATCTTCAACTAAATCTGTTACTCTGAACTAGAGTTTAACATTTCAGACAGTTACATGATACTGGTTTGGATAATTATTCAGGGAGTGTCAGACAGAATAAAACCCAGTCTAACTCCTTCATAATTATAGATAGACCCCTACAATTGCTCACACTGACCAACCCCTAACACTCATCTTCATGTCTCAGCAACACCCAGATACTTCCCCTGATGCACTTACCAACCCACCTGACTCAACTACCATGCAACCATCTAACTAAATCAACCCCCAACAAAACCGGACTAGCTCCAACACCCTGATTACCCCATTGGATTAACCTTGCTAATCCCAACCTGACTACCCCTCATGATCCAACCCAAGCTATCTCCAACACTCATTCATTCACCTACCTACTACCCTACACAGCTAACAGCTGTCACTCTACCCACCCATGTATGCATCTATCACTCTGCTACCTACCATTCTGCTACCTGCCACCTTAGCAACCCATCTTCCCACTTAACTGACCCACATTTTCATCCATCCTATCACCCTACCCATTCCTTCATTTATCCACTTATCCATTTACTCTTTTACTGATATTCACACTAGACATTTAAATTTTACCACATTTCAACCAGTACTGTAAAAACAGGGGCATAGCTTGTCTTCCACTAACTCTACTGTGACCTGATAGAGCTCTCCAAGTGAGGCTACGCTCCACATTATTGGTAAAGCTGTGTTCAGAAGACTAAACAAGCAATGTGGAGCAGTGTTGACTTGGTCACATTTCAAGCAGAGCAGCAATCTGTGATTGCCGCTCCTCGAAAGATCCAGGCCCATGTGTAACTGAGCTGTGCAGCTTTTCTGGCCTAACAGAACTGTATCAATGGGAATTGCCAACAAACATTCAGCTCAGGTGTTTATCTGAGGCATAAAACAAGTGATTTCTACCCTTGCTATTCATCTCTTACTGCTACAAACCCACCCATAACACTTATACTCGTAGGAAATTTAAAGTAATGCTCCCTGAGTTGATTCAATCTGAAGGAAGTGAATGTGGACATTCCCCTGAGTGGGGGCATGGTGGCAAAATTGAAAATTAGATGCATCATTACAGTTTGTGGTACCAGTTGTATTCATGACACAGTCTATTCTGGATAAACATGATTAAATTCAAAAGTCAGTGTTTTATTACATGTACTGAATACATACTAGAGTAAACTGGGATGAATGATAAATCAAGTAAAATGAGGAACAACATCACACCCTCATGATTTATATGAAATATAATTTCTCCTTGTGTGATTCTGACAGAATCTTCCAATCTGAACTAGGGATATGACATTAGACATATATCAAAGGGAATGGAAATCATTATCTGTCTACTTCCTGATGTGAGTCTCCCAGATATTGAACCACAAAGGATGTTGAAAAATATCTGCTTCAAATGCTTTAAGTTCACTTTTTATCAACGTGAATTATCCATGTAGTACAATTCTATGTGGTCAAATATTCATGTAAAAATCAATAAAGTTGTAATGAATGGTGAGCAAAGCTGCCAAAGTGTTTCATTCCCAGCTACAAGCGGTATTTGCTCAATACCTTACAACACTGTATTTACTTCCCTAAATTCTTCAGAAATTGAAGCAGTATATCAATTACATGAAAGCAAAGTTCTGTGAATGCTGGAGATCTTAAAACAGAAAGTGCTGGAGAAAATGAACCCATCAGGATACATCTGTGGAGAGAGAAACAGTTAACATTTTGAGACCAATGCAAGTCTACTTCTCACTGTTCTTCCAAGATACATGATATATTTTAGAGTGTTTAAATAAATAATGTATTTGTGCTGACAGTTTCCCAATTTCTCAATTCCCAATCTTCTGGCCCATCACTAGTTTCTGTTGCTCTGTATGCCTTAATTTTTGATTGACTGCTTCACTTGACCATCTTTGTTAATCGCAGGATGGTTCATCCTTCTTATTGAGTACTTCTTTTTGACTGAAATAACTGTCTTTGCTGAGCATTATGAAATGCCTGTTTAAATGTGTGCCACTGCTCATCTACTGACCTACCCCTAAGTTCACTTTCCCACCTAGCTTTCAACAACTCTTTCTTCATATCTCTGCAATAGGCCTGATTTAAATTGAGGATATTGATTTGAGACCCAATTTGTTCGCCTTCAAACAGAATTTGAAATTCTACTATGTTGTGATCACTACTCCCTAGAGGATCCTAAATGACAAGATTTCTTATTAACCCTATCTCGTTACACATTACATCATCTAATTCCCCAATAGGTTCTTGTACATACTGTTCTAAGAAGCAGTCTAAAAATTAATCTTCCATGCCACCCTTTATTAACACAAATACCTCACCTCCTTTTCCTTTTTGATTATTCTTCTAGAACTTCAAATACTCTTGAATATTGAGCTCGCAGCCTGGTCACCCTGCAACAGTATCTTCATAATGGTTATCCAGTCAAATTCATTTATTTCTCTTGTGCCATCAAATCATCTATCTTGTTACAAATGCTGTCTGTATTCAAATGAAGAACCTTAAAATGGGCTATTTGCTATTATTACTGTCTGGGTCTAATTTCTTCTGTGTATATTTTCTAGCCCTTCCTGTCACACTTTGACTGTCACTTGCCTCTTCATTACCTTCCTCTCTTGTTTCTTTTTAATTTTTAAAATTTTTCTTCAATTAAAAATGTTTCCTCTAATTAGTTTAAAGCCCTATCTGTAATCCTAGTTAAATGATTCACTGATCCCAACGTGGTTCAAGTGAAGCTGGTCCTAATGGATTAGCTCACTATCCCCACTACTAGTGCTAGTGCCATTTGGATCAGAACACATTTCTTCCATACTAATCTTTTGAGCTACACATCTGCTTTAATTTCATTTGTCTTACACTAATTTGCAAGTGGCTAATGTAACAATCTAGATATTACTACCACTGTGCTTCTGCTTTTGCAATTTATCTCTGAACTGCTCATAATCCCTCAGGAGAACCTCTCTCCTAGTTCTACATGAGTTATTGGCACCTATGTGGGCCATGCCAATTGGATCCTATTCTTTCAGTCCAGGTAGGCATCACCACCTTTCAGACTCTGTCTTCCTGTGAAGAATATCATCTATTTGCCAAATCGTATTTAATGTTAGGCTTAAAAATAGTATCTCCCAAATAGATTGTTAAGGAATAATTGAACATGGCAAAAAGCAATTGAGGGAAAATACATGAAATACAGGCTTAGTGTAAAAACAACTGGCAATGATCCACCTATATTTGGGGACTGGCTCTTTTGCAGTGACACCTGGATTTGTTTGTGATCACTATGCACATAGGAATGCTTGGGAAAATAAACAGAATGGCAATACAGCATGTATTCAAATAGATTAATACTGGGGACTTTTCCAAATGCTTGTGACCTTTCATCCTCAGACTGGGGTTTGAGAGACTGGGACTGTGGACTTTCACCAATGAACTGGGGCTCACAGTCTGGCACCATGGAAACTCCAATAGAGCTCCAAGTGCCAGCCATCACCCAGGACTCCCAACAGGCAGAAGGCATTGTGTCAGGTTTGTTGAATCTGTCTAAAGTAGCTTAAGTTAATAGTTCCACTGACTTGTTTGCACATATTAGATTAAGCAAACACATTTTCTTTATATCAAAGTGCATGTGTCTTCTTGTATTCATTTTGATTAGATCTTAAAGAACCTGTTAAGGTACCTTCAGCCTAACAGTATGCTTGACACTGCAAGACGGCCTGAGCAAGGTAAAGTCATAGAGTCATAGAGTTAAAGAGCATGGAAACTCGTCCATGCTGAACAGACATCTTAAACTGACCTAAGCATTTGGTCCACATCCCTCTAAAGCCTTCCTATTTATAAAATGTTCATGAAGGGGGTAAAGGAGAGAGAGACTGAGGGAAAGTTCCTTAACACCTTGGCCGAAGAACAAGATTCTTCCTCCACTTGTTGAACAAGGCCAAAACATTCCGCGCCAACAGCCTGTTTGTCCTTTGGGAGCAATAAACCATTCCCAAATTTCACAGTTGTACAGTTTCTTTATCTAACTCACAGCAGTAACAGTTTAGTTGGCTTTAAGTTCGAGAAGCCTTGAGAAGCAGCAGTGTTTATTTGACGGTATCATGTCACTACCATTTTTGAAAGTGCGACTGATATAGCATAGCCTAGTGAAAATGTTAGGATCATTAGCAGCGGGAAATTGTAGAAACACGTTATAAGATTGTCCTTAATAGATTTTTGAAAGAGGTTATGAAAGGGAAAACTGAGTTAGAAACTCTCCAGAATGACTTAGCCATGAGTGTCCATTTTTGTGCTTTGTAGTTGGATAAAGAAAGTAGAAAACTGTGGAATGTGGAAAAGGAGCCGCAGGATAAACATGATGGGCCTGGTTCCATGCTGTAAACCTCTCTGACTATGACTGTACGATTACTAACAGGAAATACTCATTATGTGCATCACAAAGAACATGCAGCAGGCAGACCCAACACTGTGACTAAACAAACTGGATATTGATGGTGAAACCAATGATGTGAATGATTTCACCCATGATGTAGTAAAAATTAAAACATGCCAGACAGAAATCTGTGAACAGATCTGTGGGACTGTTATCTTGCAAGGCAAGCAGGTAATCTTGATA
The DNA here is from genome assembly GCF_030684315.1 of Stegostoma tigrinum. NCBI lineage: Eukaryota > Metazoa > Chordata > Chondrichthyes > Orectolobiformes > Stegostomatidae > Stegostoma > Stegostoma tigrinum. The sequence continues at coordinate 37,213,966 of NC_081354.1, read as the reverse complement.
ATGTAAGCAATGAGTCACACTGTTATACAGCAAGGAAACAGGCTTCTTGGTCCAACCAGTCCATGCCAAACATAATCGCAAACTAAACTAGACCCACCTGCCTGCTCAAGGCCCATATCCCTCCGAACCTTTCCTATTCATATACTTATCCAAAATGTCTTTTGGACGTAGTCAATTGTACCCACATCCACCACTTCCTCAGGAAGTTTATTCCTCATGTGAACCACCGCCCGTGTAAAAAGTTTGACCCCATGTCTTTTCTATATGTCTTCCTTCTCACTTGAAATCAGCATTTCCCCCGCTGTTCCATCCCTGTGTAGTGAAACAAAGCAAGCGTGTAATGTCACCTGTGAGTCTGAAGGTGTGGACAAAAGATTAGGTGCAGTTTGGAAAAAAAACAAGTATCCTTTCTCTGGTGGAGTTAAAGAAACCTTCTGTGAAAATTGAATTGTATTCATGGAGAGCCTGCATGATCAATATAAGGAAAGCATCCTTCACATCGGACTGAAATCAAGACTAAAACAAGTGTTTTTAATTTGTATCAGAAAAAAGTGGGATAGATTGTTTGGGAAGAAATAAATTGACCACTAATAAAACATGATGGCCCAAAAACACTGCAGTGATAGTGCACAATGGAAACCCTTGAGGCTATTGCTGTTATTTTTGAATTTGGAATAATTTTGAAAGAAATAAATTTGAATATAATCTTGGCAAGTTATATTTGGGAAAATTATGTGATTTTTTTGTAAGAAACACCAAACAAGGAAAATGTGATAATGCTTAAAACCACACAATAGTATTGTTTGCTTGTCTCTTCAAGCTATTATGAATACATGGTTTCTTTTGCCCTCCGGACACTACAATTCTACCGAGTTACTGACTCGGTTACAACGATAATTGGTGGGGGCAACATTCAGAATAAAAGAGTAGTAACAGGAAAAAGTGATACAGCATCAATTGAAGATGGGAATGACTCAATAATTAACAGTTTTCCCTTGGAAATATGTGAGCCATTGCCCATGTGATTTTTTTAAAAGGGAACTGAATTGGTTAATTTGTCTACCACTTGGAACAATGGGATCAGGCGAGCTGGATACATAGGCACCCTCCAACTCTTGATCCTTTGAAAAGATTGCCTGAAAGTCAAGAATGCATAGCATGATTTTGGGGTACTGGTGTTTGTTACATCAGAAGTAACTAATATGTAGGAATGCATGACGAAAATGCACTGAAGAATGAGTCTGAGACACAGATAACTACTTGACAAGACAGTTATTGTGGCGTGAAAGAACACAAAAACATAGTTTACATGACAAGTCACTGACATATAATCAGTAAAGAAACCAGCTTCAATACAATGAATGTGGCATTGGTGAGAAGGAGGTAAAAACAAAAAACTTTCATTGTACTTCAGTACATGTGACAGCAAATCAGTTGAAGACTAAGGGGAAAATATTGAAGAAATATCCACCAGATGGGTAAAAGTGAAAGAAGAATTGGAGAATCTTTTAAATCCATGCATAACTTGTTGCCAGTTAAGCAAAATCCAGTTTTAAACTTTATCATGTTTATAATAATCTTAACTGTTGAACAACAAGTATGTGCTTACTTAAAGTCTTGATCTCTGTTTTGACGATATCAAGGGATAGAATGTAATGTTAGGCTTAAAAATGATGTCTCCAAACCAGATTGATAAACGGTTAATTGGACATGGCAATATGCAATCAAAGGAAAACAGGCTTAGTGTAAAAACCACTGGCAATCTCTTGTCTTGATCGGGGCAGGCTGTTTTGCAGTGACACCTGGATTTGTTTGTGACCACCAAACACAATAGACTTGGGAAAGTACTCAGAATGGCAATGCAGCATGTAGTCTCAGATTTAGAACAATATTAATGCAGGGTAATTTTCCAAACTCTTGGGACCATTCAGCATCAGGACCTTTCAATATTGGACGGGGGTTTGTAAGACCGGGCCTGTAGATTTCACCATCAGACTGGGGCTCGAGAGTGCTGTCATTGAAACTGTGATAGAATTCTAAATGCCAAACATCACCCTGGAGCCCTGATGGGCAGAAGGCAGTGAGTCTCGTTTTTTGAATATGTCTAAAGTAGTTAGATATAGTTAATAGATTTACTGATTAGTTTGCAAATCTATAAATTAGATTAAGCTAATAAATTAGCTCTTTATCAAAGCGCATGAATCTTCTTATACTTATTTTAATCAAATCTAAAAGAACTTATTAGGCACTTTCAGCTTAACTAGGTTTTCTGCTATTATATCAGTGATAATGGAAACTGCCGATGCTGGAGAATCCCAGATAATAAAATGTGAGGCTGGATGAACACAGCAGGCCCAGCAGCATTTCAGGACCTCTGATGAAGGGTCTCGGCCCGAAACGTCAGCTTTTGTGCTCCTGAGATGCTGCTGGGCCTGCTGTGTTCATCCAGCCTCATATTTTATTATCTGCTATTAAAGCCACATTTCTCTTTTCTTGCCCCATTTAAATAATGCTCTGGACCATGGTTCTGTGGTCAGTTTGCTCATCCTGCTTGCAGTCTGCACCCTCATTTTTTGGATGAATGACTCTTAAATGGCTCCTTAATTAATAGTGCTACACCAATGTCCTCTTTAGACCCTTGTGTACCTTGCCTAAAGATCCTATAACCCAGAATACGGAGTTACCAGTCTTAAATGAATGACACGGGCAGCATGGTGGCTCAGTGGTTAGCACTGCAGCCTCACAGCACCAGGGACCCGGGTTCAATTCCTGCCTCGGGCGACTGTCTGTGTGGAGTTTGCACATTCTTCCCGAGTCGTGTGGGTTTCCTCCGGGTGCTCCGGTTTCCTTCCACAGTCCAAAGATGTGCAGGTTAGGTGGATTGGCCATGCTAAATTGCCCATATAGTGTTCAGGGGTGTGTGGGTTATAGGGGGATGGGTCTGGGTGGGATGTTTCAAGGGGCAGTGTGGTCTTGTTGGGCTGAAGGGCCTGTTTCCACACTGTAGGGAATCTAATCTAATCTAGAAAGACACTTTTGGACACTGGCTAAGGCTCCTCCAAAATCATATTTCGGATCCCCACACTTACCTCACCACAGTAACACCCTCCTGTCCCTGACCACGAGCCAAATTTGATGTAATTGATCTAAATATAAGCTGTGACTGCTCCCAAAACAATATCCAGGTCCCTTTCATCCTCACAAATGTGTCACAGCTCAGGCTTCAATTCATCAATTGTAAGCTGAATTTCCTGTAGCAGCCAACACTTCTGCAAATGTGGTCAAGCTCCCACACACTACAGCTGCAAGACTACACTTTGGATCCTATTACTATGCGGGTTTCTGAGCTATTTCACAGAGTTTCCTTCAATTCCATGTGCTTTAACCTTTACAATCAGTCTCCCAATGTGGGACCTTGTCAAAAGCTTTGCTAAAATCCATGTAAACCACATCAACTGAACATCCTTCATTCACACACTTGATCACATTTGAAAAAAATTCTAGCAAATCTGTAAGGCTTGACCTCCCCCTGATCAAACCACCTCAACTGTATTTAATTAATTAATGTGGATGTTAAGCATTTTACAGGTGGTTTTCTTAGCTGGAATCTTCAGCTGTAATAATGTGTCCTGATTTTAAACCAATTGACCAATTGGAAAACATGGAAGAAACATATACCAATCGCCAGTTTCCCTGTGATATCCTAGTTCATAGATGTAACATAGCTTGGTTATATTGAGGGTTGGGTGTCAAGAGAGTAAGACAAGCTCGATTGTCTTTATTTTAATGCTAGCAGTGCAATAGATAAGACTGATGAGTTATTGGTGTGGATTCACTCATTAAGTATGATATTGTTGCCATCACAGAAACCTGGTTGATGCAAGGGCTGGACTGGTAACTCAGTATTCTGGGTTATAGGATCTTTAGGCAAGGTAGACAAGTGTCTGAAGAGGACACTGGTGTAGCACTATTAATTAAGGAGTCATTTACTGCAATAGGGAGAGATGATATTCTTGGAAGGGTCCTCAAACGAGGCTTTGTGGGTAAATATAAGGGGGAAGCTACTTTACTGGGAGTGTATTATAGGCCCCCAAAGAGTCAGCAAGAAACACAGGAGCAAATATGTAGACAGTTCACACAGGCATGTTAGAGTGTAATTGGACAATTGTGCGTGGAAATTTAAACTTGCCCAACATAAATTGGGATAGTCGTAGTGTTGAGTATTTAGAAGGGGTGGATTTCTTGAAATGTATCCAGGGGAGTTTTTTGTATCAGTACGTAGAAGGCCCAACAAGGGAGAGCGTCGTCCTGGATCTGTTTCTGGGGAAAGAAGCCAGACAAGTGTTCAATGTGTCAGTGAGGTAACGTTTAGGAGATAGCAACTATAACACAGTACGATTAAAATTGTCTGTACCAGGAAAAAGATGACCTGCAAAAGACAGCGTTGGATAGGTGTAAGGCAGATGATACTAAATTAAAGCAGGATTTGGCCACAGTAGACTGGGAAAAATTCCTGCTGGAAAGTCTACAGCAGAGCGATGGGGAGGCATTCAAAAACAGAGCTGGATAGATTACATGTCCAACGTTAGAGGGAAATGTAGGAGCAAAGATTCAGAGTGCCCTGGATGTCTAGAACAATTCAGGGCTGGATAAGGAAGAAGGGTAGGGCTTTTAGCAAGTCCAAAGAGAGCAATTCAGCTGCAGCTCTGAAGGACTACGGGAGGTGCAGGAGGAAATTTAACTTAGCAAAAAGAAGAGCAAAAGTACAGCATGAGAAAGGACTTGCAAGCAAGATTAGGGAGAATCCTAAGATATTTGTAAATACATTAAAGGTTGACCAGGGAAAGAGTAGGGCCCTTTAGGGATAAAGGGGGCACCCTGTACGTGAAACCATAGGCATTGGAAAGGACTGGAATTAAAACTTCCATTCAGTTTTCACTCTGGAAAAAGAGAACATAGGTACAGAATTCAGGGAAAGGGACCATGAGGAACTCACATAGGGAACAGGGAGATATTGGAAGCTCTGTCGGTCTTAAAAACAGAAATCACCTGGCTTGGATGAATGGCATCCCAGGTTGCTATAGGAGGTTGATAGAACATGTGAACAGGACAGTTAAAAAGGCATTTAGAAAACTTGCTTTCACCAGTCGTGGCATAGAGTAGAAGAGCAGGGAGGTAATGTTGGAGTTGTACAGAGCATTGGTCAAGGCCACAACTGGAGTACTGCGTGCAGGTCTGGTCACCTCACTACAGGAAGAATGTGATAGCACTGAAGAGGGTACAGAGGAGGTTCACCAGGATGTTCCATGGAAATTGAACTATAGGGAGAGATTGGATAAGCTAGGATTATTTTCTTTAGAGCAGAGAAGACTGAAGGGTATCATGATTGAGGTCGATAAGATAATGATGGGTATGTAGGGTGAATAGAGAACAGTTTTTCCTTTGGTTGAGGAATTAATCACGAGAGCATTGTTTTAATGTAAGGGGCAAGAATTTTGGAGGGGATTTGGGGAAAAACCTTTTCACTCAGCACGTGGTAGGTATCTGGAATGCACTGCCTGGGAAGTTAGTAGAGGCTAGAAATCTAAAAACCTTGAAAAAATTTTGGATGAGCCTTTCAAATATCATAACATTCAAGGATATGGGACAAGTGCAGGAAATTGGGATTAGTGCACCTTTAGTGGTAGTTAAGTCAGCGCAGACTCCTTGGGGTGAAGGGCTGTTTCTGTGCTATATGTATGTATGAGTGGTACTGTGGGTCTGAGAGGCAGTAACAAGTTGAAGGGACTCTCAGCTGCTGGATTTTGCCTCCCATCATCATTGCCCTTCCCACCCAAGTCGACTGTTCTCTTTATGATTCTGCCTACCTGTGCTACCACGGGGTTTGAGAAGCTGCATCTCTCCTGTCCTTCATGAAGCTGCTGTCCCTAGTCTCTTGTGCACTCTTTCCAAAGCATAGGCTCCTCCTTTCACTTGCTCAGTCTCAAACAAACAAAGTTATCTCTACATTATAAATCAGACTCTATTCCACGAAGGTGCAGAAATGGTTAGTGGATACAGCCTGGAATATGGTAATATAAATGTTACCCCCTCTGAACAATGTGAAATTTACACTCAAACAGATGCACACCCACAGCAGGGAAAGGGTAAGAAAATGAATTTCTCTTTGCAAAGGTTCACTTTGGGGCAAAGAAAACACATTTAGCAAGTAAATTTTAGTTCTTGAAGACAGAAAGTCTAGGTTGAGATGTTCAGATGGCTTGCTGCCTTACATTCTGGCATGTGTAGACAGGTGTCACCAAACATACACAGTTGCAACTGGGATCTTGCCCAAAGCAGCTTATTCGGTTTACTCAGTAGTGAGAAGCCTTCCCAGGGCAATCTGTTTCACAATGGGTTCACCACAAAGATTCTTCAGAAACAGGAGTCATGAGCTGAGCATCTTTGTTTAGCAAGCTTCCCCAACTGAAAATCAAAACCATTTTCAAGCCTGCAAAACAATGTTCCAATGGAACAGCAATAAATCTACATGTGATGACCGTTATTCATTTTCCCTGAAGTGAGTTTATGCAACCAAGATGGCTAATTATTTGGAATTATGTTGTATCCATTTAAAAAATTCTCACCATCTTTTTATTTGACCTGTTTTGAAAATCCAGGCATTTATAATTCCCCAAACTAAAGTCCACTAAAGTTGTTAAACCACTTCGATTCAGATTTTACTAATGGCAGGGGGTCTCATGCCAAGTGGCAAAGCTGCAGCTTCAGGGGGCCCTCAGGTTGGGTGCTATATGTGCAAATAAAACAATACCTTATTTGAAAGCCCTCTTATTAGTGCCCTTCAGACCCCTGGCTCCACAGCATCCTGGGCCTGCCTAGCTGACCCTAATGGAGTTCCCCCAACTTGCTTTCTATTCTGAACTCCTCTTTGGCTTCTTGACAGAGATTGACTGCATTGTCAGCAACAATCACTACTCCAGATGGTGCTGCAATGACTGGAAAACTGTCAGCCACTGATTGTGCATCTCCAACAGCAGCCAGCCATTCTCCCAAAAGAAATCAGAAACCATAACTTCAAATAATTAACTATCCAACCTCCATATTAGTTGTCCATGGCCTCCTGAGCCAATGGGAGTGGCATGCACCCTAATCTTCAGGTGGTAGACACGGTCACCTTCTATGCAAACAAGTCCAATCTACCAATAAAATAGAATAATTTCATTTAATGAAATTAGCATCCAGAAGCCATATTACTACAGTATAAAACAATGACCAGTTTGAACTTGATAGGCAGCATCAAGAGGACTATGCGTTTACATTAATAAAGTAAATGTTTCAATATGAAATCTCCATGCAAAGAAATTCCAAACAAACTTGGCTCTTTCGAACTGAACAACTTTTGGGACATAAAGAATGGCAACAAATGATAAAGTCATACAGCATGGAAACAGCCTTTGGTCCAAATTGTTTATGCCGACCAGGTTTCCCAAACTGAACTAGTCCTAGTTGCCTGCGTTTGGCCCTTATCCCCTTAAAACTTTCCTATTCATCCATCTGTCCAATTGTACCCACCTCTACCATTCCCTCTGGCAGGTTGTTCCATATACTAGCCACACTTTGTATGAAAAAGTTGCCCCTCAGGTCCCTTTTAAATCTTTCCTTTGTCACCTTAAACCCATGCCCTCTAGTTTTGAACTCTCCTGTCCCAGGGAAAAGGCCTTGGCTAATCACCTTATTTACATCCCTTATGATTTTATAAACCTCTATAAGGTCATCCGTCAGTCTCCTACACTCCAAGGAAAAAAGTCTCAGACTATCCAGCCTCTCTTCATAACTTAAACCCTCCACCCTCAATAACATCCTTGTAGATCATTTCTATACCCTTTCCAGTTTAGCAGGATGACCAGAATTGTACACAGTACTCCAAATGCAGCCTTACCAATGTCATGTACTGCTTTAACATAATGTTTCAGATCCAGTACTCAAAGCATTGATCAATGACAGCAAGCATGCCAAATGCCTTCTTCACCACCCTGTGTCTATCTGTGATGCCACTTTCATGGAACTATGTACTTGCACCCCGAGGTCTCTTTATTTGACAAAGCTCCCAGGCCCAACAATTAACTGTGTAAGTCCTGCCCTGGGTTCATCTTACCAAAATGCAATGCTTTGCATTTATCTAAGTTAAACTCCATCTGCCATTCCTTAGCCCACTGGCCCAATTTGTCACGATGCCATACTCTTAAGTAGGCTTCTTGACTGTCCACTACACCAACAATTTTGTGTCATCCACAAACTTACTAACTATGCCTCCTATATCCTCTTCTAAATTGCTTTTATAAATAATAAACAACAGTGGACCCAGCGCCAATTCTTGTGGCATACAGCTGGCCACAGGCCTCCACTCTGAACAACAACTCTCTACTACAACCCTATGTCTCCTACCTTCATGCCAATTTTGTAACTATGTGGCTAGCTCTCACTGGATCCCATGTGATCTAAGCTCACTAACCAGTCTACCATGTGAAACCTTGTCAATTGCCTTGCTAAAGTACATGCAGACAACGTCAACTGCTTTGCCTTCATCTACCTTCTTGGTTACCACTCAAAAAACTCAATCAAATTTGAGAGACATGATTTTCCATGCATAAAGCCATGTTGTCTATCCTTATCGGTCCTTGCTTTAACAAATGCATGTTAATCCTGTGTCTCAAAATCCCCAACAACTTACTCACCACTGATATCAAGCTAACTGGCCTGCAGTTCCTGGCTTTTCTTTGCAGCCTTTCTTGAATAATGGTACAAATTTAGCTACCTTCTAGTCTTCCAGCACCTCACTCGTGGCTCTGATGATACAAGTATCTCTGCTAGGGGCTCCGTAATTTCTTCCCTAGCTTTCCACAATATCCTGGCATAGACTTGATCAGATTCCAGGATTAAGTATTGAATTTAATCAATGTATCTTGGTGTGGTAAATAACCTACTGGCTATAAAAGTGCAAAATATTTCAATTACCTAAATAACTTACCTGAAATACCAGAGTTCTCAAGTCATAGACTCAGAGTCATACAGCACAGAAATGGACCCTTCGGTCCAACCAGTCCATGCTGAAAATAATTCCAAACTAAACTAGTCCCACCTGCCTGCTCCGGGCCCATACCCCTCAAAACCTTTCCTGTTTATGTATTTATCTAAGTGTCTTTTAAACATTGTAATTGTACCCACATCCACCACCCAAGAAGTTCATTCCACACTGGATCCATCCTCCATGGAAAAAAGTTTACCCCTCGTGTCTTTTTTAAATCTCTCTCCTCTCACCTTAAAAATGTGCCCTCTAATTTTGAGATCTCCCATCCTAGGGAAAAAAAACAGATTCAATGGGTTGACATGGTGGCTCAGTGGTTAGTACAGCTGTCTCCCAGCACCAGGGACTTGGGTTCATTTCCAGCCTCAGCTAGGGGGCAAATAATAACTTTGTCAACTTCCACCATGTCCTGTAGGGATGAATTAACAATATTGATGGCATGCATGTTACCATTAAGGACTTGCATCACATCCTGAATGCAAACATGAAAAAGAGAAGTTTCCAATCCTGCAATGATCAAAATATGGCCCACCAGAAAGCTGTCATCTTACTTCTGATGGCGGGCTCTTCAGCAAACACCACCAATTTCTTTCTATGTTGGAATCCGTACCCCTCTCATTATTTGAAGGAGACAATATTATGAATGCTTGGTGGATCTTCAATATCAGGGGTGATCACCTCTGGTACAAGGTCAGCCAGGCGGACCTCATAGAATAGCTCCTGATTGGGGCTGTTGATCTGGTTCAATCAGGGAGCCTTGGCTGACAAATAGAAACAGGAGTGTCAGAGGTTCTGTTCACTCAGAGCTCGCTGGGAGCAAGCCAGGCCAGTGTCAACTACTATGCACATGTAAATAATGGGTGATTTCATCCTAGAATGCCTTCAGTGTGGGAGCAGACCATTCAGCATATCAAAGTCCAAACTGACCCTCTAAACAGCACCCCATCTAGATCCTGACCCATCCCCCTACCCTATCCCTGTATTTTTTATGACTAACTCACCTGGCCTGCGTGTCTCTGGACACCATGGGCAATTTAGCATGGCCAATTCACCTAACTTGCACACCTTTAGACTGTGGGAGGAAGTCAGAGCACCCAGAGGAAACCCATGCAGCCACGAGGAGAACGTGCAAATTCTATACAGTCACCTTGTGTAGAACAGTGTCCTTGTTGACAGATTCCAGCCTCTGAAATTATTTCAACCTCCATGGCTCATTAAAACAATTTGGAATTTTCCATGCTATAGTGGAAAACAATATAATGAAACCCATATGTTACGGTGATGATAATATAATGGTTCATAATGTTCTATAAAAATGTCGCTGAGTTCTTGGAATACACTGTCATTGTGCTCTAACCACTTGTGGGAGGGAAAAGATACGCGGAAGAGTATTTGAATTAAACGTCTGCATGAAAGAAGGACCACATGAGGAGGGATCACAGTTCTCCTCTTTTTAAAACTCTTCTCAGTCAGTCACAACAAATATTTCACTTTTTTCCTTTTCAATGTGAGGCCACCACACTTCAGTAAATTTTTAAAAGTTTATTTCGGGGGATATTGATGTCACTGGCCAGACCAGCATTTATTATTCATCCTTAATTGCCCAGAGGGCAGTTAAGTGTCAACTTCATTGCTGTGGTTTTGGAGCCACATATTGGACAGACCAAGGAAGAAATGGCAGTTTCCTTCCCTAAATGATATTTGTGAATAAGATGGATTTTTCCCAGAATTGACATTTGTTTCATGGTCATCATTAGACTTCCAATTTCTTATAACTACAGAATTCAAATTCAACCATCTGCCATGGCAGGATTCAAATCCAGGTATCCATGAAAATTACCAAAGTCCCAAGACTAATATTAATACTATTAGACCATTACCTTTCCTTCAAAGGTGCTCAAATTTCTTGATATCTTTTTTACCTTTTCACTTGCACCGAGGAGAGAGATGTTTTGATGGCTCTAACTTTGCAGATTTGTGACTCTGCAACCTAACCAATTGGAGGTCCTCCGCCAGGCAGTCCTTCCCCAACTCAGATTCTTGGTACCACTGCTTTAAAATAATTTCTCACTGTTCAAAAAGCAACATAATTTTACTTAGGTTAAAGTAAGCAACTCTTGGTCTTTCCAAGTCACAAAACATTCCTGGTCTTTCAACTTTAGGGCGGCACGGTAGCACAGCGGTTAGCACTGCTGCCTCACAGCACCAGGGACCCAGGTTCAATTCTAGCTTTGGGTATCTGTCTGTGTGGAGTTTGCACATTCTCCCCATGTCTGCGTGGGCTTCCTCCCACAGTCCAAAGATGTGCAGGTTAGGTGGATTGCCAATGCTAAATTGCCCATAGTGTTCAGGATGTGTACCTTAGGTAGGTTATAGGGGGAATGGGTCTGGGTGGGATGTGCAGAGGTTCGCTGTGTGCTTGTTGGGCCAAAGGGCCTGTTTCCACACTGTAGGGATTCAAATTCTAATTCTAATATAGCAGTCTGACTTCCATTTCAGTTCATCTCACCGTCCTTGTACTATCATATGTTAGTAAGGTATTGTACTTGTATGGAAAGTAACAAAAAGTTAGATAAATTAATAGTTGTGGAGGAAGTGCAACAAAAAGTTTACCAGATTGATTCCTGGGATGGCAGAACTGTTGTATGAAGAGAGACATGATCAGTTAGCATTATATTTACTGGAGTTGGGAAGAATGAGGAGGAATATAAAATTATGAAGGACTAGGGAGGGTAAATGTAGGTAAGGTGTTCCCAATGACTGGGGAGTCCAGAACTAGAGGCCACAGTCTAAGATTGCAGGAAAGGCCATTTAGGACTGAGATGAGGAAGAATTTCTTCACCCAGAGAGTGGTGAGCCTATTGAATTTTCTGCCAAAAAAAGCAGCCAAGGCCATTACATCAAAAGATTTTTAGTAGGAACCCAATACAGTTCTTAGGACTAAAGGATCTAAAAGACATAGGGTGGAGCAGAAACAGGATACTGAGATGGATGATCAGCCATGATCATATTGGATGGCAGAGCAGGCTCGAAGGGCTGAATGGCCTATTTCTGTGCCCATTTTCTGTTTTCTTATGAAGGAGAGACAAAACCAGTGACTTCCTAAGTAAGGGACAGAAGCTTCATTTTTCACAGAAAACAGTATAACAAGCACACACATAAAACACAGCTTACAAAGAAGCAGCAAGATTTATAAGAATGGTTCCAGGGATAAGAAATTCAGTTGTGAATAATTTGGGGAATCTGGTGTTGTCTTCCTTAGAGGAAAGGAGATTTGATAGAGTTATTCAGAATCACAAGGTGCCTGTACAAAGCAAATGGGAAAAACTTTTCTTATTGATAGCAAGATTGAGAATCAGAAAACACTAATTTAAAGAGAGGAGCAAAATAAGTAACAGCAACATGAACAAAAATGTTTCTTACTCTGCTAGTAGTTACAATCTGGATAGGACAGCTCAAAAACCAAAAGGAAAAAGATTCAATCAAGGTTTTTGAAAGAGAATTTGATAATTATCTGAAGTTAAAAAAACTTTCAGGTCTATGGTGAAAAGGCAGGGAATGGGACTAGGTGTGTTTTACTTGTAAGGACACGGTAGACCAACTATGCCAAAACAATTCTTTAATTTTATGTTACGAAAGCAAAATGCTGCTGATGCTGTTAGATAGTTTGAGAAAGCATTAACTCGAACCATTTGAGGATTAACTTTGGTTTAGTTTTGTCATGATTTTGCTGGTTACAGGTTTGAAGTGTTGATGGAGAGATTTTTGTAATCTGAATTTTGCAATGAGTTCAATATCTGACGTAAGAAAATGGGCAAAGATGCTGAGTCATTCAGTAGAACAGATGCCCTGAAATAGTTTTCTTGCCAGCAGGCATTCAGAGACCAATGGGAATAGATCTTATTTGTTTCCTTTGCTGTTAGTGAGGAAGCTGAATGTAGTGAAGGGAGTAGAGAGTTAGAACTAATCCTCAGTCAGGTGAATAGGCAGAACGATTGTAACTCAAAGGGTCCTTGTTTGGTCAGTCATGGCACAAACCACAGACAATCCAGGGCTTGACCATGGTCACATTATCTGCTTGGACCATATCTGGGAATATGTCCAAAGACAGACAAAGATTGGGCAATAAAACAGAAATTGCCAGAGAAACCTGGCAGGTCTAGCACATCTGTAGAAAGAAAACAGAGTTATTGCTTCAAGTCCTATGAACCTTCTTCAAAACAGATAGTAGCTCTGAAAAGACAGTGTATATACACTGAAAATGGAGTGCAGGAATAAAGGGGTGAGTGGATAAGTGGACACAGAGCCTAGAGGGAGAGAAAGGAAGCTAGGCAGACAAAGGTTTAGCCAGTAGTACGCCAAGGAAGGAGAAAAAACTGATTATAGGGACCATGAGTAGGTGGAAATGACTGTGCTGAAAGCAGCCCCATAATCATATCAAATCATGGCCTGAGAGCGTAGGTTTAGGTGAAGGGAGCAATACCTGTGGAAAGCAGACAAGGGAGGGGAATATGCATCTGATGGTGGTATCCTGTTGGCGATGGCAGAAATGATGGCTTATGATCCTTTGGATGTGGCTGCTGTTGGGATAGAACGCAACGAGATTGGGCAGTGGTGAACAGCCAACATAAGTAGTCAGGGGAATTGCATATCATTTGTCAGGGGGCTGGGAAATCAGCAGTGTAGAGTCTGCTCAATCAGATGCAATGGCATTCATGCCACACCCAGGACTGCAGCATAGCAGAGTGCTTGGCTACTAAAGGTGCAGTTCCTTGGCTTTGACCAGTCTAGGGAGGCCTTCCAGTATAGTACGGACAGAGTGTGCTGCATCACCCTGGTGTACTATGCTCTGAACTATTGGAGCAGGCATTGAAGTGATGTGATAAATGCTGAGGAACTGGGGAGGCAAAAACTACTCTAAGGAGAAAAGTGCTGGCATTTAAGAGGTGGAAGCTCTTCTTACGTTTGTCAATTCTCAACTGTATCATGTGCTACAAGCCAGCCAGAATCTGGTTGACGCCCGGTTCCAAACAAGAAGAGCTGGGTGAAGCCAAAATCATGGATTGTAAAATAGTCATTGGTCACGCTGCCAGCCATTGAGTTAGCTTGTGGAGACAAACTCCAACCTCTATTCAATTTATGTGTGTTTGCTTTTGTTGGTTGAGTTGGCAACAACTGTGCTAAAGCAAAATAAGGATAAATATAAAATAAGGGCTGAACTGGATGGAATGGCAAATGTTCGTGATAAACCACAGGAATGGGTAAGATTCCAAAAAACAACAATAAAGGACCAAAATCAAAAGGGAGAAGATATAATTTGAGCTTAAACCTACACGTAATATCAAGACTGGCAGCATCTGTGAAGGGAAGATCAGAGTTAATGTTTTGGGTCCGGTGACCCTTCCTCAGAACCTTCAGTCTTATTCCACCATTCATTATGATCACAGCTGATCATCCAATTCAATAGCCCATCCCAATTTTCCTCATTATCCTTTGATCCCTTTAGAAGCAAGTGCTATATCAAATTTCTTCTTGAAATCCTAAAGTGCATTGGCCTCAACTGTTTTTTATGGTGGTGAATTCCACAGGCTCACACTGTCTGGGTGAAGAAGTTTCTCCTCATTTCAGTCCCAAATGGTTTACTCCGTATCCTTAGACCGTGACTTCTGGTTCTGGGCTCCTTTGTATATTTGGAACAACCTTCATGTATCAACCTTGTCCAGTCCTGCTAAAATTTTACAGGCTTCAATGAAATTCAACCTCTGCAGTCAAATATCAGTTAATCCCACCATTCCAGGTATCAGTCTGGTAAACATTAACTACACTCCCTCTACAGCAAGAACATTTTTCCTCAGGTAATGAAGCCAAAACTGCACACCATATTACATGTGCTATGGAGGGATGGGTGACACCTCTCTGTTAATTAATACTGAAATACCCAGAGAAGCTCGCCTCAACTCACAATCTGTTAAAGGAAGTATGTAAAGTGGTGTAATCTGCCTCTCACCTCCAATCTGTAATAAACAAGTGGTTAAATGAAAGAAATCCCTGATGCTCACTTTATAAACAACAAGTAACCACTTAGTTATCTAACTGTCACAGTCAGCAAATTAACAGAGCTACTAACAAACTGAACAATCTCCTCTCCTTAACTACTAACTATTCCTGAATAAAACAAAATTCTAATCATATGCTGTTCCAATAAATAAAACTCCCACTTATATAAAGTAATAAGAAAAAAAAATTAAACATAGTCTTTCAAAATTACAGCCAGGTAAGCCTTCCAGCATGTTCTTTGCGCTGTCCGCTGTTTTCCATTCAGGAATGTCTTTCTCCATTGAATTCTGGTGTCAGGAACATTAGCTAAGAGTGCCAAACTACTTTTATTTAGATGGTACTTACTTGAGAGCTTAGAGATTTTTGTGAGAGCCAGTGAGATTTTTCTCCAAATGGCAGTTCACTGTCACACCAATTATCAAATGTCCTCTTCTTTTATACCCTTGATAACTTATTAATTTCTTACAATTAGATTGATCTCAGGATGTCAACATCAGCAGATTTAAATTTAATTGGGTTTTGGTATCAAGGACCTGGTTTAAATTAATTGGCTAAATTCAAAAACCTGTTGCCATGGTAAAAATGCTGCATTGCCTTCTAACAGTATAGTTTTTTGATACAATGTTTCAATTACACGAACTGCCTATGAATCTGCTGCTGCTTGTAGGCATTTTTTTATCTCCAAGCCTTAAAAAAAACACATTATCTTTTAAAGGGACCACACATTCTTCCCCTTTATCATGTTGCAAACATCATATACTTTACACAGCTTCACAACGCGGGCATAGTCACACCAAGGCCCGGTATAATTGCAGCAGGACATCCATGTCCTTGTACTTGAATGCTCTTGCTATGAAGACCAACTCACTATAAGATTTCTTTACTGACTACCACACCTTCATGTTTACCTTCAGTGACTTGTGCACAAGGACACCCAGGTCTCAGTGCACATTCCACTCACTCAATTTACAGTCATTCAGGTAATAATCTTCCTTTCTATTTTTGCTACCAGTGTGGATAACCTCGTACTCATCCACAATATACACGTTTGCCATGCACTTGCTCACTCACTCAGCTTGTCTAAATCACTCTATCCTCCTCATAGCTCACTCATCCTCCCATCTGCAAATTTGGAGGTAATACATTTAATTGCCTCATCTAAATCATCTATATATTGTAAATAGCAATGGTCCAAGCACTGATCCTTGTGATACCCCGTTGGTCACTGGCTACCATTGGAAAAAGATCTGTTTATTACAACTGTTTGTTCCCTGTCTGTCAACCAGTTCTCTATCCATATCAATACATATTCTCAATCCTATCTCTTTAATTTTACACACTAAGCTCTTTTGTGGGACCTTGTGAAAGTCTAAATCAACTATATCCACTGGCTGTCCTTTATGAATTTTTCCAGTTACATCCTCAAAAAATTCCAGTAGTTTCATCAAACATGATTTGTAAATCCATGCTGACTCTATCTGATCCTATCATTGTTCTCCAAGGGCTCTGTCGTTAAATCTTTCATGACAGACTTTCCGCTTTTTTCCCCACTATCAATGCCAGGCGGACTGATCTATAATTCATGGTTTTCTCCCTATCTCCCTTAATAAATAGAGAGGTTACTTTAGATGTATTCCAATCTGCAGGAACTATGCAAGAATTAACAGAATCTCAGAAGATGGCCGCAAGGGCAGTAGATTGAGCCTGTATTCATTGGAGTTTAGAAGAATGAGAAGGAAACTTGTTGAAACATAAGATTTTTAGGAGACTTGATAGCGTAGATATAAGAAAGATGTTTCCCCATGGGGGAGAATCTAGGACCTGAGGGCATAATCTCAGAGTAGGATTTCACAGGTTTAAGACAGAGATGGAGGAGAAATTTCCTTTCTCTGACAGTAGTTAAACTGCAGAATTCTTTACTGCAGAGGGCTGTCAAGGCTGGATTGTTAAACATATTTGTGACCAGTGCAGGCAGATTATTAATCGATAAGGGAATCAAGGGTTTTGGGGAAAAGGCAGGAAGGTGCATTTGATGATTATCACATCAGCCATGATCTCATTGAATGGCAGAGCAGCCCTAATGGGTTGAATGGCCTACTTTCACTTCTACATCTTATGGCCTGGACCATGCCTTGATCCTAGATCGCCAGTGGGTTCATTTTTGGTTAATCTTGGGAATTGATTGCCAATACCCACTTAACTGCCTGAGCATATTTAACATTGCCGTGGCCTTCCTGGAAGATGGAATATGGGTCTCTTGCCAAATCTCCAGCCAGCAGATTAAACTCCATCAAATCTAGTCCTATTTGTGGAGTGGTCAATCACCTAAATGTATATAGGATTAAAAAATAGGATGGCTTGCAAACATACACAACAATTTCCAATAAGCAATTCCCAATTTCCAATGAGCAATTATCAAACACCTGGAAACCGCTGAAAAGTTCTATAGTACTGAGTTGGACCGGAGACATCCAAAAGTTCTATATACTTACCGAGACCTGCTGTCTCACCTGACTTCGGTTTGATTCCACACACGGGTAACTGTTAGTGGAGTTTACACATTCGCCTCATGCCTGTGTGAGACTCCCCCATGTGCTCTGGTTTCCTCCAACAGTCCAAAGATGTGCATGCTAAGATGGATTGGCCATGGTAAATTGCCCTGAAGTGTGGGCATGTACTGCATGGTAAATGTGGCATTTTAGGGATAAAATGGGAAGATCAGTCTGGGTGGGATTCTCTTCAGCGGGTCAGTGCAGACTTGATAGGCTAATGATCTCTCTCCACACTGTCAGGATTCTTAAAATAATTTTTAATTAACCTGTTTGGATGGGTTATGACACACTCCTAGAGCAGGGGAGATTTGAAGCCATGCCTCCTGGCTCATCAGTAGGGATATTACCATTACCAGGGCCTTTAAAACCTACTCCAACTCCTGGCTGGTTATAAAGCTACCTACTGATCTATGACTCCCCTCCTGATACCACTCAATATGACCTGATGATCACTCCTGCCCTCAATGCACTCTTGCAACTCTAACCTGAAACAACCTCAGCACCCAACTCGCCATGAATAGATCAATCTTTCCGCTGACCCAATCAACCTCTTCAACCACCTATCTGCCACCCTACCTTATCACCCATTGCACTTACTCCTTTACTAATTAACCTGCCAACCTCCAATCCCCTGAGTTATCTGTCACCATACTCCTTCCCACCTACACATCTGTCACCCTAAACCCCTCATCCACTTGCCTCTCTATTCTGTCACCCACCAGGTGTGTCCTCACTGACTTATCTTACACATTCATTTTCTTCCATAGCTTTTCAATGTCTGTTTGGGATATTTAAACTATTCAGCAGCAGAGTTATAACAGTTGGCACAAAGGGATGTGTCCTGGCTTCCTCCAACAATCCTACATTACTGAGGATTCAGTTGGATTCAAGTTACCCTGCAGATTGATGGAATCTGCAGTATGAAAGTTGGGCCTGAGATATGAAAAATGGATGCAGGGCAAGTAATTAGCTGCAAGAAAAGCAATCCTGATGGTGATTACTGCTGTAGGAAGATAAGTGGCTTCAAGTCGTGACCATTCTGAAGAAAGGTCACTGGACCTGAGATGTTAGCTCTGATATCTCTCCACAGATGCTGCCAGACCTGCTGAGATTTTCCACCAACTTCTGTTTTTGTTTCTGATTTCCAGTGTCTGCAGTTCTTTCAGCTTTAAGTCATGTTTTAAATTGTTTGATGATGAACAGTGTTGAAACTGGTCTTGTACTGTATGTGATTCTTTGTGCAGTGCCAATGAAAAGTAAATTTATTTTATAAAGTCATAGAGTCATACAGCATGGAAACAGACCCTTTTGCCCAACAATTCCACACCGAGCATGTTCTCAAACTAAACTATTTGTCTGCATTCGGCCCATATCCCTCCAAATCTTTCCTATTCACATACTTGTCCAAATATCCAAATAAATGTTGTAACTGTGTTTGCATCCATCACTTCTTTTGGTAGCTCATTCCACACATGGACACTCTCTGTGTAAACAAACTGCCCCTCATATCCTTTTTAAATTTTTCTCCTCTTAGCTTAAAAACCTCAATAAGGTCACTCCTCAAACTCTGACATTCCAGTTAAAAATACCCCAACCTTTCCAGTCAATTTATATATCTCAAACCCAAAACCCTTTCTGAAGCCTCTCCACTTTAATAATATCCTTTCTATAACAGATCAGCCAGTTCCTGTACTCAAAGATGTGAACAGTGAAGGCAAGAATGGTGAACACTTTCTTAATCACCCAATGTTTTAAATTGTTCGATGATGATCAGTGCTGAAACTGGTCTTGTACTGTGGGGGATTTTTCGTGCAGTGCCAATGAAAAATAAATTTATTTTGTTCAAAAGCATCCAGAAATTGTTAGTATTGAACAACTCCAAAGTTCTTTTCTGACTCCACACTGTTCAGGATTAAACCCCCATTTATAACTGTCCAAAGCCAAACTTTCCAGGTCTCACCTTTAGTATACTATCAGTGAAACGTTCAACTAAAGCTTTAATCTTCGGCAATGGGAGGTATAACAATTGCTGGCAGCTCAGCTAAACATTTTTGACAGATCAAAATCTCTCCCTGTTGTAAGATCCCCTATTTGGGTCATGTGCTATCTGTGAATTTTTGTTTTTATCACTTGCAACTGCGTCAGCCAGAAAAATTTCTATGACTGAACATTAAAGACAAAAACGAAAAGATTAATTCCTGGTGTAATATTTTACCATTTAATTTAGAAATTCTTACCAGGTGTTATGTGGGATGACATTTTCTTTTGCTATTTTAATTTTTAACAGTCCACCCAACTGTAAAACTGTAAGTTGAAACATTCACACCTGAAAGAATTTTATACAAGCATGTTAATGAACACGTTTGATAGCTGAGTAATCTTCCCCACTAATTTGTGCATATTATTTCCTAATACTTTCTCAGAGTGAAATATAAGCCATATGGGATTTCTTTTACATGATGAAGGTATCTGAAGACATAAATTAAATGAATTATCTATTCCATCCATCAAGGAATTATTGTCATCTATCACATTTCCTGTGTTGTAATACTTGGTTGCTCAGAAATGGGTCCTTGTTCAAAATCATAGGTGTGTCATCCAAGAAAGAAATGTAAGCAACAAGTTAAAAGCAGGAAGTTACAAAGTTGTGGTTTTGAATCTATTTTGCTTGAGAAAGGTCATGGGGTGGAACAGGGATAAAGTCAGCCAAAAGAAAATTTGAAAATATTGTATGATAACAAAGGTAGAAACATAATTGCTTTTTAATAACATTGATACTTTGGCTTTCGTAAGTCATTTTTTAAATTCACTTGTGGGATGTGAGCATTGCTGGCTGGCCAGCATTTATTGCCCATCCCTAACTACCCTTGAGAATGTGGCGGTGAGCTGCCTTCTTAAACTGCTGCAGTCCATTAGGGAGGGAATTCCAGGATTTTGACCCAGTGACATTGAAAGAATGGCAATATATTTCCAAGTCAGGGAGGTAAGTGACTTGGAGGAGAACTTGAAGGTGGTGGAGTTTCTGTGTAACTGCTGCCTTTGTCCTTCTAGATGGAAGTGGTCATTGGTTTGGAAGGTCCTGTCTGAGGACCTTTGGTGAATTTCTGCAGTGTATGTTGTAGATAGTACAAACACTGCTACTGAGTGATGGTGGATGAGGGAGTGGATGTTTGTGGATGAGATGCCAATCAAGCAGAAGCTTTGTCCTGGATGGTATCAAGTTTTTTGAGCATTGTTGGAGATGCACCCATCCAGGCAAGTGGGGAGGATTCCATCACACTTTTGATTTGTCACTTGTAGATGATGGACAGGCTTTGGAGAGTAATGTGGTCAGGAGTCATATGGCACAGGTTGGCAGCAAGTGGTAAAGTTGCTGTCTCCATAACCGAGTTCTCTCCAGAAAGTATGCAAGCAGAAAAAAACCAAACTGAAAAATATTCCCAAGATAACAAAGTGTGGAGCTGGATGAACACAGCAGGCCAAGCAGCATCTCAGGAGCACAAAAGCTGACGTTTTGGGCCTAGACCCTTCATCAGAGACGGTCTAGGACCGAAACGTCAGCTTTTGTGCTCCTGAGATGCTGCTTGGCCTGCTGTGTTCATCCAGCTCCACACTTTGTTATCTTGGATTCTCCAGCATCTGCAGTTCCCATTATCACTGAAAAAAATTCCAGCTGGCTCCAGCCCCCTGGATGATTCCTCTTTCTCTCTCTCTCTTTCTCTCTCTCTTTCTCTCTCTCTGTCTCTCTCTCTCTCTCTCTCTCTGTCTCCCATCAGGGACAGAGCCTGCTCCAGGATCCTTACAGGGACAGCATGGCTGCTTTGGGAAGGCTTAAAGGGTCAAAATCCTCGTCAGACCACATGACAAAATGTCATGTGCTGGCATGTATTTAAATGCCAGTTTGATGCAACACAGGTCTCCTCTGATTAGTATGATGCTGAACATTTGGGTGCATTGTTAAACCTTCATGTCTGTTGGAAATAAAACAAGTAGTATCTCAAAAATGGTGGGCAAAGATTTTTCACTTTAATTCAACATCATATTGCTGGTGTCACTTACAAGGTAAACCAAGGTGCTACAACAGGCTTTTGCTTTGCCATTTTGGACTGAGCTGCCAGTGCACGCTCCATATGCTCTCTAGATCTAATAAGTTCAAAGAGGAGGGTGGCAGCAGAAATGATTCTCAAAAGTTCTCATTCAATCTTCAACACACATTCTACTTATCACACTTATGGCTCTGCTTCCTCTCATAGGAGCAGCAAGCTAACAACTCCAGAGAGAGACAGAGAACCAGGGCTGAAGTTGCAGCCTGGGCTACCTTGTAGGAGGATATTGGTGGAAGACTTGGATATTTGCAGAGTGGCAGCAATACAAGGTGTTGGCAATGGAGATCTGATGGTTGTTCAGAGACCTGGGTAGGGACTTTATCAGCAGTGCACCACTCCTGATGTTGTAACCAGAGCTGTGCACCACCTCCGCATTGTTTTTGCCATTTTCCACATGGGTAAAATAAAGTTCTAAATGGCAATAGTACACATACAAAACATGTTTAGTTTAGTAGTATGATAATCTTTCACTGGTGAAAGCCACCATGGGGTGACATAGCTACATCTATGGGTCACCTGTTAAAGACCTTCCTGGTCAAACAAGAAAATTTGGATTTACGCCCAATATTCCTGCCCAGTCCACTGCCGTTATCATAAGATTTGAAGCATAATGATAACACAAGTGGCTCTTCAAAATTAAATTTCAATTTTACACAGTTTTGCAACGCAATGGCTTTCACTTTTTTCACATGCCTGCCATTACAATTTTTCCGACTAGCTTAGTCTGGAAACACAACACAATAGTATGCTTCATAATTGATGGTGCTCGGGAATTTGATACATTTCCTTTATTATAGAAGAAACAGTTTGCAGCATTGTTTTTACTCTCTATTGAACATTCATGTTTGTGCACTACTCATTGAATCCCTACAATTGTGGAAACAGGCCCATTAGCCCAAAAAGTCCACATTGGCCCTCAGAGTTACCCACCCAGACCCATCCAATCCACATACCCCTGAACACTACAGGCCATGGCCAATCCACCTAGCCTGCACATCTTTAGACTGTGGGAAGAAACTGGAGCACCAAGAGGAAATGCACACAGATTCAAGGAGAATGTGCAAACTCCACATAGACAGCTGCCCAAGGGTGGAATTGAACCAACATGCCCTGGTGCTGTGAGGTAGCAATGCCAACCACTGAGCCACCGTGCCACCCCACTGTGTGAGGCATGTCTGAGCTTGCAGGCTCAGCTGTCCCCCCTTTCTCTGCATTGTAAATTTAATCTTTCCTGACCTCATTGTTAGCAATAATAATTGAAATGTTTAACGGCATTTTATGCTTTTTCACGGCAAAGTCCAAATTGTGTCTAGTTTTTTGGAAGGTTCAGCACTGCAAGCCCAAGTGAGTACTGTTGCCATATTCTACTAAACTCACCTCATTAATTGCCTACCCACCCCCGATGCATCTTATGTCTCATTTCTGCCCTGTCCTGCCATGTGCCATTCTCTCAACGAATCACCATTCAGCGGATATCCTCTGAAACACCAGCATCCCTTGTATCGATAAAGTCTGTCCCCAGGCTTATGAACTACATCCTGCTTGCCCTTGCTAATGCCCTGTTCAGCTACCACATTGCCAACCTCCAAGGGCTTCCTCCAAATCAGGTTGACTTCTGGCTGTAACTCTATCCCTGCCACTCGCTGGCATCATCATGTCACAGCAGTCACAACAGCATACTGTTCATGACACACAGTTGTCACAGCTGACACCCCCTCATACATACAACCTTGTTGCCTCGCACTAGTGATGGTTTCACCTCCACACTCTTCATTTGTCCCTAGATGTACCTATCTAGATGCCCTCTAAATCAGTGCTGCCCTGTCCTCAATGCCCACTGTAGACACGAGGCTTGTCATTGTCCTGAACGAGAACATCACATGCAAACAAACAACTGGACAAATATGAACAAAAACATCAGCTTTTATTTACAGATAATAGGGACAGACAAGATGCCAATACAGGAATAACTTTGTCCCGGTAATGACACTTAGATTTGAGCACCATTGGAAAAGTAAAGTCACACATAGTCTTAACAGCCCATAGGGCTGTTTTTTCATTATAGAGAGAGACAACTGGAGGTGGTTTAACCTGAGAGTCACCATACCTCAGGCAAGCAGGGAGCTGGAGAAGGACAGCTCTTCATGGTAACCTCAGGTCATTTGGGAATTGAAGCCACGGTGTTGGCATCACACTGCATCTCAACTGGCTGCCTAGCCAACTGAGGTGACTCACCATGCCTCCAATCATAAGTAAAAGATGTCACAGTTGACAATTTTCTGCTGCACCCAGCTCTCTTCTATTGGATGCAGATATCAATGAGGTTCTCAAAAAAAATGAAAGAAGTGCAGATGCTGTAAATCAGGCACTAGCTCTGAGGAAGGGTCACCAGATCCGAAATGTTGACTCTGTTTTTTCCTTCACAGATGCTGCCAGACCTGCTGAGCTATTCCAGCATCTTCTTTTGTGATCAATTTTTGTCCAGCTGATCTCTCTTTTGGATAATGACAGCTTCCACCTCATGTCAGAGATAACGGGAACTGCAGATGCTGGAGAATCCAAGACAACAAAATGTGAGGCTGGATGAACACAGCAGGCCAAGCAGCACTCAGGAGCACAAAAGCTGACATTTCGGGCCTAGACCCTTGTCTTTCTCTTCAGAAGACTGCTCCCATTCCCCAGTTCCTCCATCTTATTGCCTTCTCTAATTGTGTAGAATACATCATGCCCTGATGATGCAGCACTTGCTTTAGACTACACCAGAGGGCACCCTAGATTAATCCAAGCAGTGGAACCATATCTTCAGCATCTCCAACGTCTGCTCTATGACTGCCCTGGACAAGGTATGGGCAACACAGAGTCTGCATTCTTCATCATCCAGGGTTTATGCAAATGTGAAAACACCTATTTGCTGCTTCCCTTTATCCATAGCAAAGAATTCCAATAAATTGTATATCCTTTTCACAAATCCACATTTGACTCTGCCTGAATATCTTGATTTTTTTTCCGAAATATTCTTTCATAATTTCTTTATTAGTAGCTACTAACATCTTCTGGTAAGCTAACAGGCCTGTAGTTTCCTGCTTCCTGTCTCCCTCTCTTTTCAAATAAAGGAATTATGTGCACTATTTTCCAATCTAATGGAGCCTACACCAAATCTAGAGAATTTGGCAAAATTAAAACCAATAGTAACTATTGCACTAGTTACATCTTCTAAGACCCTACGATGAAGTCTATCAGAACTTGGGGTGTCGTTAGTTCACTGTCACAATAACTTTCTCACACTCACTTCCCTGGTGATTGTAATTTTCTTGAGTTTGTCCTTTTCTATTTCCTGATTTATAGCTTTTTCTGGGATGTTTCTGATATCATCTCTTGTGAAGATCTGTGCAAACTACGTCTTCGTTTCACTGCTATTTTCATATTTTCCATAATTAATTGCCCAGTTTTTCTCTGTATGCAATCAACTGAGTTAAATGTTTTCTTTTTAAATATCTATAGGAATTCCAACTTTTTCTGTAATCCTAGCTAGCTTAATCTCATATCCCAATTTTTTACGCCCTATTAATTTTTTACTCATTCTTGGCTTGTTTCATATTTTACCCAGAAAACTTAACTACCACCCATTTTGTGCTATTCCTTTAAATTTAGAATGTATGAATTTTGTGAAATCTAAAATTATCTTAAATCTGTGTCCTATGTTCCTTGGTGCTTTTTCAATTGGGAACAGATTCTTCCTATCCACTCTGCCTAGACTTGTTATGATTTGTACACCTTCAACAAATTTCCTCTCAGTCTTTTACTCCCTTTCAGCCTTTTCTTCTGGGCGAACAAAAAAAACTAGAGCGAACATAGATCATTGAGAAATCGGGAGCTTGAGAAAACAACCTGAAAAGCTCAGTAATAGGGAGGGAGTGGAGGCAGAGTAAGTCGAATCATGATGGTGCGGGGAGAGGTGTTGGTAATTAAAGGCAGAGGCACCAGTGGGCCAGCACAGATAGAATGGCAGTAATGGGGAGGAAGAACAGGAGGTTTTGAGGAGATGCAGGCATATGGGGAGAGGCATGAGCAGAAGAACAGAATGAGATAAGTAAGAGACTGATGAGAGTGGGGCAGGGGCCCATTGAGGTATATTCAGAGCAAGGCACTTGGTTTGTGGGGGATGGGTAGTGTGGGAATAGAAGCACTATTTATGGAGCATGATGAGAATAGATCATAGAAGGAGGCAATAGAAGCAAGGTGGGTGAAACATGGCCGCATTTGTATCATTCTCCATTATAAGAATCATTGATTCCCTTCAGTGTGGAAGCAGGCCATCTGAGTCCACACTGACCTTCCAAATAGCATCCCACCCAGACTTATTCCCCTACTCTGTCCCTATAACCCTACACCTAATCTACACATCCCTGACCTCTATGAGCAATTTCGCATGGCCAATCCACCTAACTTGCACATCTTTGGATTGCGGGAGGAAAACAGAGCAGGTAGTGGAAATCCACGTAGATACAGGGAGAATGTACAAACTCCAGGATTCAAACCAAGGTCTCTAGCATTGTGAGGCAGCAGTGCTAACCACTGAGTCATCGTGCCACCCACACTGACCCACCAGGTGGAGGCAGAACAAGGTGACTATTTAACCAGACATTCATTTTGATTGGCTCTGATTCGGATGTTGCTAAGCAATTTAACTGTTTCAATCTAGAAGTTGATGGGCGTTCAAGAGTGTGCACTTTCCTGGATACTGGCCTATGAGTTCTCTCACTCAGTTTGGATCTAGTGGGACTGTTTTGCTGTTTCGAGTTTGCATATTGCCAGCAATTCCAATGGCTTGCTGGCCTGGATCCTGAAAGCAATGTTAATTGTTTGGCCAAGTCTTGACTTTGTATTGAGGCTTTGCTGAGGGCTGACCTAAAGTCTGTCTATTTAGGATATGTCCTGAGTGAGGTTGTGCATTTGCCTTTACTCAAGTGCTGTTACCTACGCTCAGTCAGCCTGGCGAGGGTGCCCAGTTCCATCAGAAAACCCTGCAAATCATACACTCTACTTGTTGCATTTTCCGATCATTAGTCCAGTTGCAATATCTGTTTGAAGTCCATTTGGACTTCAGCTATTAGGCACTTTTGCATGGTTACATCATTATTCCCACAAATCAAACAGTCTCTCAGAATCTCATTAAGGTTTAAACCAAATTCACATGCCCCTGCCAGTCACCCGAACCAAGTTAAAATCCCAATCCGGATTCCCTTAGTTCTTGAATTGCTAAGTGAAATTGACAGCATCTCAGAATTAGAGGAGGCTTTGGTTCACAATATTTCTTAACTAAATCTGCCAACTTTGAAAGGTTTTAGTATCTGGTGCCTCGGGGAAATTTAGGTTCCAATTGGATCCACAAGCTACCAAGAGAATTATTGGTTGCTTTTCATCTGTCCCAATGTCATTTGTCTGGGAAAAGTAATGCACTTTATCCATGCTGCGTCCATTCTTCAACAGCAGAGTCGAACAAGTCAAGCTTCTCATATAAAGGCAAGAAGCCAGAAATGCTCATCCCAACTCAAAGACGACTATCATGAGCAAATTTCTTCAGAGTGTGTTTGTCTTTTGTCTCCATTGAAATAATTCCAGACAGGCAGATATCCTGTCACCAAGTCACCTTTTATTTACATGAAGAAAGTCCTAGACACTTATCCAGCTCCCTCAGAATCAGCTGCCAGAGTGAACAGAATCTCTGACATTCCTGCATATGTCTGTCAGCCAGGTCTCCCCATTTGCTGCAGATTAACAGCCCCAATCAGAGATTTTATGAAGCCCAACTGGATGACCTCCTTAGAATCTCTACCGTGGGGTTCACGGTGTAGGAGCACTGTAGGGTGGGGAGGGGGCACACAGAGGTGGTAAGTATGAAAACAGTGAGGGTATTATAGAAGCACAGTATGGGCAGTGTAGGAGCACAGTGGAGGCATGTAGAAGCATGAAAGGGGTATGTAGGAGCTTGGTAGGGAGGGTGAAGGAGCCTGATAAAGGATGTGTAGGAACATGGTGGGGGCCATTGGCGTATGGGGAGGAGGGAGTAGGAGTGCTTGGAGATATGTTGAGTATTTATTCATATTATTCAATGAGTACCAAGCTTTATTGTACTGCTCTAAAATCAACACTAAAATATTTTGAGATACTGTGAACATTCTATTATTCTCAGTTGGAATTTTGGCAATTAAGTGGGAATGAAACTAATCTTGCAATAGGAAAATAAATCTTTGAAGTATTCTGAAAGACACAATTAATGACAGCAATCTTTTTTTATCATTTTTTATCTAATGTTTTAATGAGTAGCTCTTTCTAATCCCACACATCCGGAGAAATTCCAAGATGAGCCAACACCTCCGATGAGTCAAGGTGTTCTGGCTATAAATACAGCAAGTAAGCAGCAACAAGCCAGTCACAGGCTCAGTCAGTGCAATAGCAAGTAGATCAAGATCTTTCTACCAGCAAAGCACAATGAGCAGTAAAGTTGCTCTCACTGTTCTCATTCTCTTCGTACTGTGTGCTTCATCCACAGAAGGTAAGAAGGATATAATTTTCAGCCTTTATGCAGAATCTATAACTATATGGATTAGATTTTGCTCCTTAGTCCATTGACTGATGCTGCCACATATATAGTTTATCTGAAAGTTAACAGCAAAAAGAAATCTAATTCATTGTTGATTGAAAAGTCAGCATTGTTCAATTTTAATAATTGTTACTATGAGGAGGAAGAGGATGTGTATAATTAGAGTTAAACGGCTAAATTTTAGCACAGAGTTTGGTACCTTGAAGTCAAACTGGAACAGAATGGCCCAAGACACCACTTACCAGCAGTGGGGCTGGCTCAGCAATTTTATTCCTGATTGGTCTATTTGGAGGGCTTGCAGCTCTGCAGTCTCAGCAGTGCCACCAGGAGAGGTCAGCACTGTTGACAGACACACAGGCAAGGTCCTGCAAAACGCATGTGCCTCTGAGCAGCATGTAAATCATTAAACTTAGGGGACCGAGGGCAATAGCCTTATGGAATAGAGAGGAAACTGCATGGCGGAGGAGAAATTGGAACTGAGGGACCTGCTTTTCGTGCCCGTAGATCCAACTTTGTCCCATTGAACCACTAACTCTGGTGGCTCTGTGGGCTGTTACAGGGAAACTGTCTTCAAAAAGCGGATGGCCTCATGGAAGCATGAATACATCTCCTCCAAAGACACAGTACTAGCCATTCCTCAAAATAGGCCATAAATGGGGCTATAACTGTTTGCCCATCTCAATGGAGTGGGCAGATGATTTGTCTCACTGTATACCCCTTATCCGTTGCAGTGAATATCTTTCAGCAGAATTACAGTAAACAGTGAGCCATTTTTTCCCTGGTCCCAATCCCCATCCTCTCTTCCATTTCCAGCACCAAGGGCTAGTAAAATTCAGCACAAACGAGGGTCCAAAGTCATTGAAAAATTGTTGGACACACCTAAAATAATTTTGCCATCAAAAGATTCAAAATCTTTTAGTCTTTCTTCAATTTTTTGAGTTTTAGAAATTATGGCAACATGACAGCTGGAAAATTTTCTCGATCATCTAATCTTGACAGTGAGGAAGCAGGATATTTGGCCCATCGAGATCTACCCAGACCAAGCCCCTTTCCCTGTAACCCTGCATTTTTTATGGCTAAACCATCTAGCCAACACAGCCCTGGATACTATGGGCAATTTAGCATCGGAATTACACATAACCTGCACAATCTTTGGACTGTGTGAGGAAACCAGAGCACTGGAGGACACCAATACCAGTATTGGGAGACCTGGCAAGGCAGATTGCCCAGGGTGGAATTGAACCCAGGTCCCTGGTGCTGTGAGGAGCGTCAACCATTGAGCCACCCCTTCAACCTGCATTAGTGCTGGCTGACGTTCCCTGACTGACTGGCTGACAGCGTCAGGAGAATGATTATAGGGGCTAGGTGGCAGTTTAGTTAGTAGGGTCAGTGCTCATATAGACAGACAGTTTGTGCAAATCTAAAAATAACTATTTAAAGCTTGAAATTTCTTTAATTTACAGCTGCTTCAATTGGAAGAACAGGTTTGAGTCTACGCTGTCAGTGTATAAAAACAACCTCCAAGTTCATCCATCCAATGCACATGATTAATATCGAAATCATCCCAAGCGGGCCACACTGTGAGAATACAGAAATTATGTAAGTGCTCAGGTCGTTTTCAATTTTCTGTACTCAGCAACAGCCATAATTCTAGATTGAAATAGGAGTTCAAACTTCTTAAATCAGCGGCTGTAGATAACTAACAATTTGAAATAAATGCCTTTCTTCTCTTCTTGCAGTGCCAGCCTTAAAAACAATGATCGTGTGTGTCTGAATCCTACAGCACCTTGGTTGAAGAAAGTCCTTAGCAAGATGATGAAGAAGTATGTTTCAATCTATACAGGGATAAGGGATGGGGAAAGGGCATCATTTCCTTTTATTTTCATAAATAATCATGCTCAATTTATTGTAACATTATTCAGAATTAAATTGACAAATTGCATGCCTAGCTCAGTGTATCAGTATATCTTGTGGTATAGTACTGACTGAGAAAGTTTCAAGGATTATTTTTGGTTTGTTCTGGTTTGGGCAACTATAATTGAAAGCTAAAGTGGGTTCCTTTCTCCAAGCCTCATGAAAGATAGAAATCTCTACAGTTCCTGCTCTTGGTCACCGTACACTTACTCCCTCTTAACTAGACAGTTGGAGTTTTTGTCATGGGTAAAGAAACAGATTCTGGTTTGGACATATTAGGCTCATATCATGCAGCTCACAAACAAGATTTGCTGCTCAATGATGTTGCAAAAGAACTGCTTGTGCAAATGCAACCATAGGCCTCACAGAACAAAATAGTAAACAAACTGCTAATCTGAGGTTGCAGCCAATGTCTAATATGTTAGAGGGGTAGGTATGGCTGTTTTGGGTTGTCTTTGATTCTAAGTATTTAATATTCTATTTAATTAAATACCTAATATTTTACTCAGCTTTGAGTCAATTCTGTAAATATATCAAACCAACTAAAATAATTTCTGACATAATTTAATGGCTTTTAGAGCAATTTGTCATTCACAAGTATTGTATGATGCAAATATTCACTGTATTTATTTGCTCTTGCCTTTCCATAGATCCAAGTAGTTGGGTTGACCTCGCTAAAGAGAAGCTCAACTCTAAATATTAATAGCCACTTTTGGGGATCTGGCTGCTGTGGATTGGTGTGGAGTCATCATAGGCAGCAAGGCTTAACTTGGCTTTCACTGTTGAAAATTGTTCAGCGATTTAATGATTTTAACACCTTAAACATAGGAATGTGAATATTTCCATGTTTAATTGGTTTACAGCCAAAGTTCTGAAGTAACCTGACAACAAGTGAGATATTGATATGAAGTAACAGATGACTTGATCAATGGCTCTTTTAGTTAATTATTAATTGTTTCTCAAACAGGATTCTCATCATTTGCTGCCAGGTAGCAATGTTGGAGAATATAGTTACTCAATGGTATATTGTTCAGTATGACAAATTGTCAGTAATGTGCTTGTTCTTTGAACGCTGTGCTTTTTCTACTGCATAATCCAGAGATATGGTTGGTTTTGTATTTATTTATTACTTCCAAGAATTATTAACAAACATATTAATAATTAAGATGTATATATGCAAGTTGTGTAATTTTTTTGAATTAGAATTTTCTTGATGCATTTTTCCTTAATTTATCTGCATATTATAATAACTGAAGAATGTAAACCTTGGGGCTAATATTGCCTTGGCTTGGATATTAAATTACATATTGAAAATATATTCTGAGTTGTTTTGCATGTTGCCATAATTATCTGTGCTTACTAACTAATGCGAGCTTCAAGCAACAAAATGATAGCTGTAGGAATAATTGAATCACAGGCAAGGAATTTTCCCCAAGTGACTGTGGTCCCTTAAAACTGAAAAGTGTTATGCTCACTGATGACTTGTGGGGAGGGCAGGACACATAGGGTTCTTGCATTACTCAGTTGTGCAGACTCTGCTATGAAATTGATGCGAGGAGCTGATCTACTTTGAAACTTCTGTAGGGTTTAAAACAAAACCTTTTTTTCTGAACACAAGCAGTGCTGTGATGTATGTTTAGAAAGGGAATTTTGGGTGAAAGTTATTTCTACCATTTGTGTGTCTTTACAACAACATTTTTTTATACAATACCTTTAATAGAGGGATTGAAGGGCAGATGGCTAATAATATTTTCAAAGGTAGACTTTAAGGAATCCCCTAAATGAGTTGAGAAAGCTAAAGATCTTTAGGGATAATGTCAGGGTTTGGGGCCTTGGCAACTGAAGGCATGGCAGTCAATAAAAGAACCTAGCACAGGGTGTCAAAGTCTCAGGATAAAGGATCAGCAATTTAGCACAAAACAAAAACTTCTTCCCTCAAGTAGAACATAGAACATAGAACAATACAGCACAGGACAGGCCCTTCGGCTCTCGATGTTGCGCCGACCCGTGAACTAATCTAAGCCCCTCCCCCTACACTACCCCAAAATCATCCATATGCTTATCCAAGGACTGTTTAAATGCCCCTAATGTGGAGTAGTTGTGAAATTTTGAAATTCTCTACTCCAGAGAGTTGATTGGTTGCTCGAGCATATTCAAGACAGAAATTGACAGCTATTTGGGTGATAAGGAAATATGGAATGTGGCAATGATGCAGGGGTATGGAGTTGTTTAAGGCGAACAGGATCTGTTTGAACTAAGGGAGTTGTACAATCATGCAAATGCCCAGCTATTGACTTCCCTTTACAGTAGATCACGTCATTTCATTAGCTTTGGCATCATGGTGAGGCAGTAGAGAGGAGCTCTATCGGGTTTACCTCTTCTAAGCTTCAAGGCATCATTAAAAACAACAACACAATGCCATCTCACTTTCATAAACAGATAGGGATTCCACCCCATGAGCATGTAACATTTGATAACAGCAGACTTCTCGAGTCTTTGGCATTCTGATCTCTTCAAGGAAGAAGCATATAAAAGATAGAAGAATGGAAACAGGAATTGGTCATTCAGCCCATCGAGATTGCTCTACATTTAATCCGATCTTGACTGATCATCCACTTTAAAGCCACTTCTCTACATTAGCTCCATGTACCTTGATGTTAGTCTCAAAATCAATCAATTTTCACAGCTGCTTTGAGACAAGACCAACATTCTGCTGCCATGCTGATGGCCTATTAATGTCCACTTAAATGCCTATTTCCATCCCTGCCACAATAACACACGCAGCCAAAGCTTGTAAAACCAAAGGAGGCTAGCCTGTTACTTCACTATCTTGGATGAAAAGAAGGGAAGGAAAAGCACGTTATCTCGTTTCAGGATGACCTGTGCCATTAGAGGTAACCTGCTCTAGCTGTTTCACTTTTATTTGTGGAACAAGTCCTCCTGGCCTCTAAAATCTGGGTGCCCACACCCCACTTCCACCCTCCCACAACACTCACCTGGCCCAAGGATTCTCTGAGCCCTCCCCATGCAAAAACTACTGCAGACTCATCGATCAATCCAGTATTCATGGTCCTTCTCCTCTGGAATGCTTGTAGCCCCAGTAGCTGTTACAGCTGAATTCTAATACTGCTGACACTGTTCAATTGTTGGTCAATCAGACTGGCCATTGACTGTGGGGAGCTCTCAAGGACAATTAACTTAGACCAAATTAGTTGGAAAAGTCTGGGCTAATAAATGAAAGAAAAACAGATTCCTTACAGGAAATATGTATTTCATTGATCGACAATGTAGTAGATGTTTAGCAATCAAACTTTAAAAATGCCTGCAATCAAGATAATGAAGTATAATAAATGCATTAGCAAAATTGAAACCAAAGGATAAAAGGATAATTGTGTGGATATGAAACTGGGACAAAAGAAGAAAGCAGCGGATTAGTTGCTTTTCAGACTGAACAAAATTATGCAGTGCTAACTTTGCTGATTTTGTAATGCAAGAGAGAGAGAAAGCAAGAATTTTTTTTTACACTTTGGCACAAAACCTGGATCATTTTAAAACTTGCAGAGAAACTTGGAGAAGTACAAGCATCATTGCACACTTTACAGCTGGCATGAAACTTTGATGTTTAATAAACAGTAAGGAGCTATGCAAGCAATGAAATTGTATGGACCACACAGTATCAACCAGACACCAGCCATGACAGATGCACACAGTGCCCTGATGAAATTGCAAAGACCACTTTCCCACAGGGACGACATGCAGTCCAGAGGAGAAGGACCATAAACGCTGGATTTCTAGATGACTCCGTAGATTTTGGTTGGGCAGGACTCAGAGAATCATTGAGTCAGGTGAAGTGTTGAGAGAGGATAGCAGTGCAGTGAGGGCACTTAGATTCTGGAGGCCAGGAAGACTTGTTCCAAAAATAAGAGTGGAACAGCTAGAGCGGGTTATCTCTGATGGGACAGTCACCCCAAAAGGAGCTAACGTGCTTTTCCCTCCCTCCTTTTTAACCAAAGGTCAGAAATCTCAAGGCACCAGGTCATGCTCCAAATGGTTTCAGAGCTTTCGGAGCCTCACTCCTTCTTCAGGTGATAGTGAGAGCGGTAGCCTCGGGCACAGAATTTATAAATAAAAGATCAAAACTTCACACTATTGATGAGCATGTACAAAACAAACCTAAGATGCTGTTAAACCTTTAATCAATTAGAAGGTTTTAGTGATTAATATGTATTTGTATATTCCTGAATTATTTTCAAGTCATGGTCCTGAGAAAAGTAAAGGTTTTATCAGTATAAAGATGCGGTGACATTTTAGGTCAGAAAAAGTATGTCAGGTGTGTGACCTTGTTTAGAATCTATGTTTTTGTTTGGACCCAGTCTGGTTTTATTTCTAAAGTAGGAATTTATAAAATACCATATTGACTGACTGTCTATAAATTGTATGTTTTTTGACCAAATTAAAACGTATCTGCAAATATAAATTCACCCCATTGATTTGTGTGTGTGTGTGTGTGTGTGTGTGTGTGTGTGTGTGTGTGTGTGTGTGTGTTTGTGTGAATGTATGCATGTCACATGGGTGAGAGTCACCTGTAATGCGACATGAGCCCAAGATCCCAGTTAAGGCCGACCTCATGGATACTGAACTTGGCTATCATCTTCTGCTCGGCAGCTCTGCATTCGTGTGTATCCCAAAGTCCGCCTTGGAGGACATTTACCTGAAGATCCGAGGCCGAATGTCCTTGGCCACTGAAGTGTTCTCCAACTGGGAGGGAACATCCCTGTTTGGCAATTGTTGCATGGTATTCATTCATCCATTGTCATAGCGTCTGCATGGTTTCACCACTGTACCATGCAGATACACACATTACAGTTGACCCCACCACACTATATCCTCTCAAGCACACACATACGTGTGCATGCACACACACACACACACAATCTCTCTCCTCCCCTCGATCACAACACTCTTTTTACTGTACCCCCCACCCCTCATACCCCAGTCCAACCAGTACCTCCACATCATGGCTTTTGATGTAAGATAGTGGAGAGTTATGATGAAGAGTTATATAGACTTGAAACATTAGCTTGCTCTCTCTCTATGAATGCTGACAAACCTGTTGTGATTCCCAGCATTTTTTTGTTTCCAGAGCACTCCCACAGTCTAGTCAAGCAATAGTCTGGAATTGCCCTACTAACTAAATCGTACCTTTTCAGCTAACATGCCAGACTTCTCCATCAACATCTCTTGATACATCTATCTCACCATCAAAATTTACCAACCAACAACTGTGCCACAGAGATCAGAGTCAGAAGCAAGTTGCCTTGAGAATGCTCAGATTGACTCCAAATCCTGTAAATTTTCATGGGATCAGGTTAGATATTGGCAAGAGAGCCTTCTCCTGATCCTACGACTCTGCCTCAATTGATGAATCTGTATTCCTTCATGTTGAACCCCACTTGGAAGAAACTCCTGGGTAGCAAGTGTACAGAATGCTTCTGGATAGACAACTTTCAATCATCAAGAGAGACTCACTAGCACTATTCTCAACCAAAATGGGTCGAGTTCTGAAGGACATAGCATCAAGACTGAGTGGGAGGCAGTTGATGAAATTACTAACATGATAGAGAAAGTTGCTTTGCTTCATCCTTATCAGTCTAATTGTTACAGATGTATCTGTCTGTGACAGCAATGGTGGATTGACTTCCGCCCCGGCCCTGAGGGGACAATGTCTCATCTTCTTAATGCTGACACCCTCCAGAGTATTATTTGCTGAATGAGATAGATTTAGAATTTCCAAACTGGGCTTCAATGTAGCGCTTAGGGTTATCCACCCTAGTAGAATCATAATCAACCACAATCTGCAACCTCTTAGCCCTCTACAACCCTCCCTCTATTATTACCAACAAGCAAGGGATCAAGAGACAACAAATGTGGATCTGGAAAAGCACAGCACGTCAGACAGCATCTGGGGAGCAGGAAAGTCAACAACAGTGTTGACTTTCCTGCTCCTCGGATGTTGTCTGATGTGCTGTGCTTTTCCAGCTCCACACTTATTGACTCTAGCTTCCAGCATCTGCAGTCCTTACTGTCTCCAAGCAAGGGATCAACCTTTACCTAGATCAAAGGTCTGCAGTCATGCCATTTCCAGTTGTGGTGAGACTAGCTACTTATTACGCCTATTTTAAATAACAGTCAACCATGGTGGGATTTGAAACCATGTTCCAAAGCATTAACTTGAGCTTCTGCATTAAAAGTCCAGTGATATTATGACTATGCTACAACCATAAATATTCAACCTATTTACCTTCAGGTACACAGAGGCTGTAGAATGTATCATCTAGTAAATCAATCATAGGGTTTTCAACAACACCACGGTTATCCTTTTATACAAGCTTATAGTTTGTTTGAATCTGCAAATTATAAGTCAGCAAATTGATGACTACTCAAAAATGTTGTCTTTCTTAACTGAGTTATAATTTATTTTATCCCAGCTGTCAGAATTAAAACGGACTAGGGCTACAGATTTCAAACAATTACAGATATAACAGGTTAAGGAAGAGTAAATAACACTTAAAATAACAAAACTGCTTTGTTACTGTATGAACCAACAAATTAATATTTCAACAGCACCTGGCATTAGACTGTTCAAACATGTTTCCATTAAATTTGGTCACACCCTTACCCAGTGTGACCAGATCTTCCCGGTTACTGATTCTCCTTCAGACACTTGGTTGAACATTTCTTGCTCACCTTGGGGTTAGGTTTGCAATGGGGTTTTATTTACACCCTTTTCTTAAAGGCATTGACCCGGGTTGCTATACTGAAAGCCTGTGAAACTTTGCTAAAGTCATTCTACCTAATTACATTCTGAGCTCTTTACTTAAAACTTAAAGCTTGAACCCACAATGAACCCTGCTAAGGGAATTACCCAACATTTTTTCATCTTTTTTTCAGTATGCCATGGTTGTTCCCCTTTGAGTAAAGGAAGTTGAAGGAGATTTTACAGAGGTGTTCGAAATCATAAAGAATTTTGGTATTGCAAATAAAGAAAAACTGTTCAGATACAGAAACATGGGTAACTAAAATACATTTTTGTTGGCATCATTTAGTCTAAGAAAAAGTTGAGAGGAGGAGATATAATTTTATTTAGTAAATTATGCATTAACCACATAATAAGGCCTGGAATAAACTCTGGCCTATACTCCAAAGTCTTAGGGAAATAAATGAGCTGGAAAGTAGAGTCATTATTAATCTTTATATGGTCTCTTGACTTATATTTTGCCGGTATACATTGACAATTCAATCACAATTCATCCCTTCAGTGTAATTATTGGTAGTTACATTATCTTTATTTATAACAGGAAAAATGTTACAACCAAATGGTATTGGAAATCTGCCAACTTCTTCCCCAAAGAACTGATGATGCTCGCTGTCTATGGTAAAAATCAAAATTTTTCAGCAAAGGTGTTCACGGTTATAAAACTGATTTAATAGAGAGTAGCCTTGATTTTGAATCAATGACCTCTTATCATTGGGTGCTGATGGCGTAATGGTAGCAGAGTATTAATCCAGTGACCCACGTAATGTTCTGGTTCTTGGGCTCAAATCCTGCCAGGTCAGATGGTGGAATTTAAATTCAGTGAAAAATAAATCTGAATCAAGAGTCAAATGATAATGTGTAAACCATTGCTGATTGTCAGAAAACCCATCTGATATCCTTTAGGCAAGAAAACTGCCATCGTTACCTGGTCTGACCTACATTTGATTCCAGAGTCACAGTAATGTGGTTGACCCTTAACTGCTCTCAGGGCAGTTAGGAATGGACATTAAATAGTAGCCTAGCCAGTGCCACCACATCCTGTGAGTGAATTTTAAAAAGGTTGTAACAAATTGAAATTCACTGCCTGAAAAGGTGATGAGAGTAAGATTCAATAATATGTTTAAAAAGAAAATTGATTAAAACTTGAATGGGAGCCAAAATGTTGATAGTTAGCAAATGCAGATCTGATTGCTTTTTACTGCACTTTGTCTTTCTATGATTCTACTTACGTGGCTCAGTCCATGCAATCAGATATTTGTAACCTATGTGAGCCACTCAAAATGTAGATTTTTTTTGTATCCATGAAATTCCTGTCTATTGTTAATCTCTGCATATTCCTTTGGGTGACATCTGCCTCGGAATAGTAGGATAAATCTGTTATGCTGAGTTCATAAAGTTTATTCTGCAGTATTCCTTAACAGTCTGACAAAAATAGCTGACTGTCAATTCTCCACCCATCAGATGTAGTAATTTAAAATATTCTCCTTCTGAAGAAGGCCACATCTAAGATGGCATCGGCCTTATTACAAGCTTAAAGTGCAATAACTTTTGTGTGAATTAGCCACATCTTACCTTGTACTTTATTCTCTCCTTCTCCTGGGACTTCTTGCTATTTGTTGTTTTGTTTCAGCTTTGGTCTTTAAAGTTTGGACTAGAAAATGGTGTGCATTGCTCAGATTGTTTAGGTGTAAAACGTGCATGAATGACAAATTTTAATTTGGCATGGCTTGCTATGACCCATGACTAATTTCAGACTCTGTAATTTGTTCTGAGGTTCTTTTTATGCATCTTTGCCAGCCATCTAAAACCAGCATTCAGCCTCCTACATATGATGACACGTACTCCAAGTTATGTTCCCTCTGCCAAATTATGCAGCTCTAAACATGTGCAGTTTTTGTTTGCGTGGATACGCTTCATGTCCTCATCATTGACCTCTCAAAGTCATTAGTTACTGCAATGAGGCAGGCGACATGAGATTTTACAAAATTGAAATGGCAAAAAAAATTCCAGAGATAAATGTACTTATTTTTAAAAAAAGTACTTTACATGCCAATCAGTCACTATACGCAAGAATGTGCTGTCACTTCCTCTGCCCACGAGACAGGATATACTGCAATTAAATGGATGAGGAAATGTGCATGTCAGCCAAGTGTCACTTTGGTTTGTTTGGTAATGCTCTCAACCCTGAGTAAGAGGTTGTACACTATGAGGCAACTATGGGCTTATCGTGCATGCTGCTTCAAATGTTTCACTGTTCCCCAGATCTTCCACTGTCATTTTATCAGAAGTTTGATGGAAATGGTGTAAACCTGCAAATTGTCTCCTAAGGCACTAAATTTACACCAAATAATTGAAACCACCAGTACATTTCATGATCAGATGAAAAAGTAGGATAGACTGCTTTGCTCTGTGGAGATCCATCATTGACTCAATAGGCACAAAGTCTTTGTTCTGCGCTGGAAATGACTCTAGGACTCTATGATAATTTATTCCAATGGCTGAATTTTATGAGTTGCCACATTCACTGTCTTTCCTGACAAGGTTAAAAAGTCAAGGAGGAGTCTGTCGACTGGGACACAGAGGGCACCACCACAGCCCCACTAACCAGTTATTGATATGCTAGATGTTGCAAAACTTGAAAGCCTTCAGAAAAGATTTACAAGGATTTTGCCAGGGCTTGAGCTATAGGTAGGGGCTGAATAGGCTGGGGCTATTTTCCCTCCAATGTCAGAGGCTGAGGTTTATAAAATCATGAGGGGCATGGATAGGGTGAATAGTCAAGTCAATAGTCTTTCCCTAGGGTAGGGGAATCCAAAACTATAGGACATAGGTTTAAGGTGAGATGGGAAAGATTTAAAAGTGGCCTAAGGGGCAACCTTTTCATGCAGAAGGTGGTGAGGTTTCGCCAGAGGAGGTGGTGAAGGTTGGTATAATAAAACATTTAAAAGGCATCAGCCTGCATATATGAATAAGAAGAGTTTAGAGGGATATAGGTCCAATGCTGCAAATGGAACTAGAGTAATTTAGGATATCTGGTTGGCATGATGAGTTAGACCAAAGGTTCTGTTTTCATGCTATGCGCCTCGATTACTCTATGATGCTATAAATGACCACATGAAAACCTGCTGAGCTGACTGCTTATTGTGGTTCTTTCACTCCCATCCTAAGACAACGGTATTGGGATGAGGCCCATGGCATAAACAATTGTCCTCTTCAATGAGTCAATTCACTCATGGGCAGGTGGGTACTCTCACTCTCTTTTTCACTTCCCCCAGATAGTAAAGCTGTGGAAAGGGATTTGTCAGCCCCACCCACCACTGTTTTCAAATCTTTAATAGCGAATGTAAAATCCAGTCCCTCATGTTGATCACAGTTGGTGAATGGTTTCTGAACAATGGGATCCAATGAGGCTCCAGAGAATGGTGTTGCCTCTGATCCTGGGTTCATGTCATCATCATGTCGATGGGAGTATCCAGGAATAAACAAGGGCTGTGGCAAAAGGAAGGGAATAGGAGGGGGACCTGAAAGGGAAGGGCAATGGCTTCAAATGGCTGGCAGGGGCTCTCAGGGAGGATTTGGAGGGGAGG
Organism: Stegostoma tigrinum; assembly: GCF_030684315.1. Classification (NCBI taxonomy): domain Eukaryota; kingdom Metazoa; phylum Chordata; class Chondrichthyes; order Orectolobiformes; family Stegostomatidae; genus Stegostoma; species Stegostoma tigrinum. Next base: position 37,173,244 of record NC_081354.1, on the reverse strand, counting down.
TGTTTGACTGAAGGGTTTGAAGGTTGAGGACATTGAGTTGGAGGGCTGTTGGGGGTATCTGGGTTATGAGTTGCAAGGATCTGTAGGGAAGTGATCTGGAGTGTGGGAACATAGGAACATAGCCTACAGGAAAACTACACATACGGACCAAATACTGAACTACACGAGCAACCATCCCAACACCCACAAACGAAGCTGCATTAGAACATTATTCCAATGAGCCACCACATACTGCAGCACAGAGGAACTACGAAGAGCAGAAGAAAGTCACCTATACAGCGTATTCAAAAAGAATGCGTTCCCTATGAACACAGTCCGCCGATTCCTCAGCAATAAACCCAAATAAACAGACAAAACGGGCTCAGAAACCATAACCACTCTCCCCTACATCAAAGACATTTCCGAAATGACTGCCAGACTACTCGGACCTCTTGGCATCAGGGTAGCCCACAAACCCACCAACACACTAAAACAGCAGCTAATGAACTTAAAAGACCCTATACAGACAACAAACAAAACAAACGTCATCTACAAAATACCTTACAACAACTGTGACAAACACTACATTGGACAAACTGGCAGAAAGCTAGCCACCAGGATGCATGAACATCAACTAGCCACAAAACGACATGACCCACTATCACTCGTATCCTTACATACAGATGAGGAAGGACACCACTTTGATTGGGACAACACATCCATCCTAGGACAAGCCAAACAGAGACACGTACGAGAATTCCTAGAAGCATGGCATTCCAACCGGAACTCCACCAACAAACACAGTCCGCCGATTCCTCAGCAATAAACCCAAACAAACAGACAAAACGGGCTCAGAAACCATAACCACTCTCCCCTACATCAAAGACATTTCCGAAATGACTGCCAGACTACTCGGACCTCTTGGCATCAGGGTAGCCCACAAACCCACCAACACACCAAAACAGCAGCCAATCTACCATCCCCTGAGAAAAAGAACAGGAAATGACATCACCAACACAGGAAATGACATCACCAACCCAAGGAAACTTAACCAGATAAATAGAAAGCGGGACATAACATCAACACTTCGTCAGAGGCTCACTGATGATGTTATCTAGAATGGTGACGAAACGTCTGAAAACTAACCTTCCAGCTCAGCGAGCAAACTCACATCCAGAACATAGGAACATGGAAAATGAATAGATCATTCAGTGTTTCGAGTAGGTTCTGCCATTCAATGAGATCATAGCTAATCTGTGGCCTAACTCCACCTACCTGTCCATGGCCCAAATTCATGATTACAAATTTATCTATCTCAGATTTAAAATTAACTACTGATCTGGCATTTGCACCTGGTTATAGAAGAGCTCCAAACACCTATGTACGTTGCTTCAAAATCTGAACTGTCTGGCCCTAATTTTTAGAACTATGCTCCTTTGTTATAGAATCCCCAACAAGAGGAAATAGTTTATCTTTATCTACCTGTCTTTTCCAGTTAATACCTTGGAGACTTTGATCAGATCACCGCTTAACCTTCTAAATTCTGGAGAAAACAGATCTAATTTGTATCATCTCTCATCAGAATTTAATCCCAGAAGCCCAGATATCATTCTTGAAAATCTACATTGTGTTCCCTCCAAGGCCAAGATATCTGTCCAAGATGTAAGGCCTAGATCTGCTCACAGTGCTCCAAGTGGAGTCCAACCAAGGTTTTGTGTAACTTCAGCATAACGTCTGCATCCATGTGCCCTAGTCCTCTAGATGTAAAGGCCAGGATTCTATTAGTTTTCTAGACTATTTTCTGTATCTGTTAGTGGGATTTTAAAGATCTATGCACCTGAATCTACAAATCTCTTTGGACATCTGTTGCATTTAACTTCATACCACAAGAAAGTGCCCTGAGATATCCTTTTCCAGTCCAAAATACATAACCTCACACCTGCTTATAATGAACTGTATCTGCCACGGTTTTGGTCATTTACTTAGCTTACCAATATCCCATTATAATTTCATGCTATCAATTGAGCCATCTTTGTGTAATCAGTAAATTTGGATATATAACTTTCTATGTGATTATCCAAATCATTAAGAAATGTTTTGAATAATTGGGGCCTTAACACAGATCCTTGTGGGACACCACTGGTCACATCCTGCCAATTTGAGTAGGTACTCATTACTCCTACTTATTGTTGTCAGCTGAGCAATTTCCTAGCTATGTTAGTAGTTAGCCCTTAATTCCATGGGCTTCTACCTTAGTTATCAGTGTCTGATGAGGGACTTTAACAAATGCTTTCTGGAAGCCCATATCAACAACATCCATAGACATTCCTCTCTCCAGTACCTCAGTCACCTCTTCAAAACATTTAGAGGTTTATCAGGTATGATCTACCTGTCAGGAAACAGTAACAATAACAAAACTTAGCGGAAAAACTCAGCTGAAATCTCTCTTCAGTTCTGAGCAAGTGTCACTGGACTCAAAATATTAACTCTGTTTTCTCTGCAAAGATGCTGCCAGACCTGCTGAGTTTTTCCAACAATTTCTGTTTATGATTCTGATTTGATTCAGTTAACCAATTAAGCTGAAAAATGTGTATATGTATTTAATGACATCTCCACCACAGAGAAAACAAGGTGTGGAGCTGGAGGAAAACAGTCGGCCAGGTAGCATCAGATTTCGCCAATCTGCCCACCCCCAACCTCATCTCAAGACCAGGCCCCTTCTCATCCCCGTCTCCTTGACCTGTCCATCTTCTCTCTCAACTAGCGGCTCCTCCCACCTCACTGACCAATCCCCAACCCCACTTCCTATCTACACTCACCTTTACTAGCTTCATCCCCGTCTCCTTGACTTGCCCATCATCTCTCCCAACTATCTTCTCCACTATCTACCTGCTATCACGCCCTCCCCCTCTCTATTTATTTCAGAGGCCGCTGCATCTCCACCATTTCTGAAGAAGAGTCATGACTCGAAACATCAGCTTTCCTGCTCCTCAGATGTGCCTGGCCTGCTATGTACCTCCAACTCCACACACCTTGTTATCTGAAACACCAGCATTGGCAATTCTTACTAACTCCACCACAGAGAAACTAGTTAGCTTACTGACATAAGAGAATGGAATGTATTTAGAATTTCTGAATTGAATTTAAAATTAAGTTTAATGTCACTCTCAATGATTTAAATCCCATTTAATAGAAAGACTCAGTAACTTCCATGAGACCACAGTGATTGGTAAAGTTTAAGTTGCAACAAAAATCTACAGCTCCAGCTTCAAAAGCGTCAGATGCATTCTTACCGATTCCCACAATCACTTACATAGCTGCATCAAATGTTATTTTTGCCTAAGGTTGCAGTTAAGGATGCTGTGGTGGCAGAATTCAATAAGAGCATTCTTATTGCAGCATATACATCTGACACTACTCCCCACTGGGATCCATATGAACGAATTGGTCTCTGAGCATGCTGGTCATTAACACTGAAAAAATATCACATCCTCCTTCCTCTTGTTGCAACTTGTCCTATTCTGTGTGACCCTTCTGTTCATTCTTCAAGTCATGTTGAATTACAATGGTAATGCGTACTGGGCACTGATATGTAGGTGCAACTGATTTATTCAGAAGTCTTGAAGTTAGCAAAGGTCCTTTGGAATCCGCCATATTGAATTTCAAAGAACATTCAACTTCTTGTAAAATTTACAATTTTAAACAGCTCTCCAAAGCAGCAGGATCTTATGCATATACTAACAAGCAGAGAAATCAGCCAATTATTGGAAGTGCTTAATGATTCCCTTACATAGGATAATAGGATGGAATTGGAGATCCTACCTTCTATGGAATGCGTTCAACAGTGTGACTTTGAAAGAAGACATTAACTGGAGCACCAAAGAGCTCTTGTCGTGCTGTGGTAATGTCCCTACCTCTGGACTGACATTCAAGTCCTACCGGTTCTGGGTCTGTGCAATAACATCACTGAACAGATTCATTAGGAAAAATAGGTTAAAAAAGAAACCAGAACACAGGCATGGTGGTTGTCCCCCAATGTCTGGGTAAGGAGCTTTGTTTTCAAGTCCCACCTACTTGAGAGGTGTTTAATAACATCTCTGAACAGTTTGAGCAGAAAAATGGTTTAAATAATAAATAAAAAAGCTGGAGCGCTTAACTCCAAATACTTTGTTCATTGACTAAAGTCAAAATCCAATTGCTCTGCATCACTCTTGTGGTCATTAACTGTGATTGTGCAAATGCCCTCATAAATGTGGCAGCACAATTCGCTCTCAGTGAGTGTGTGTAGGTCTCTGTGCAAGCTTGTGTAAGCACATACTTATAGCTATGTATTCATGTTTGTGTGTGTGTGTGTTTGTGTGTGTGTGTGTGTGTGCGTGTGTGTGTGTGTGTGTGTGTGTGTGTATATACATGTGTGTGTTTGTGTATGCATTTGTGTATGCACATTCTTAAGTCATTTCTATTATTCCAAAAATGACACAATTGATCCCAAATTCCAAGTCTCAGACTCCCTTGCACTTGTGTACAAAGAAATCTTTATTAATGACACTCAATAATTGACTAAAACAAATGAATAAAATGTGATCAAGATTACTAAGTAGTACCTTTTGTTCCAGACATTTGAACAATAAATGGGCCTGTCAACAAATCTGCAGATAAGTCAAATAATGCAATTTCCTCAGACATGTTTGGGCATAGTGTATTATCCATTTTAACTACTCATTTAAATGTGACATGTATTAAATTGCATGATCACTACACATCAGGAATTAGTAAAGTATTACGAAATTTTTGCTGTGTAACTTGTGAATAGGACATTTAACACAATATGAATTAGAAAGGAGGTGAAATTGTTACATTGCAGGATATTTTAACTTAAGTGGAAGGGATTGCATGCTGCTGTGGAGTTAATCGTCAAAAAAATGGAAGAATGCCAGGAAGCCAGCTTTAATCCAACAACTAGCACGATTTAATCAGGAGTGACAAAAACTGGCTAACCAACCTTCTCCTAAGGGATGTGTTGGCATCTTAAATCTATTAATGAAGCTAGATGCCTCAGAGTTAGCCTGCTATGCAGGTTTAGTTCTGGTGCCAGCAACTTTGGGGAAAATTTATGGACTTCCGCAGAAATCTTTAAACCACCCTCAAGCTCTCTTACATTTTGGACCCCAACTTTCTGTTCAAATCCCTCTCTACCCTAATCACACATTCTTGGCCCATCCCAGTTGATGTTTACACCCCTCCCCTTGAGATTGGAGCCTCTCCGTATCAGTGATTTGCTGCTCCTTTGGGAGTTCACTTTCCCCTTCACTCTCTCCCTCCTGCTAAATTGAGTCCCACCAATGTGATTATATTTTTTCATGCTAGGCCTGGGACAAAACTCATCCTGAGATCAGATCCCATCCCCAGAGATGGGGTTCAGACTTGTCTTTGAATCATTGTGGGAATGGGAAATGAACCTTAGCTGGTCTTATGATCTCCTTCAGAGACATCCTTCCAACTGGAAGCTGAGGTTGACAATCAGGTTGGCTCCTGAGATGATAACATGTCAGTAACTAAGGACACAGATGTGACGTTCAAGGTTATGGAGAGAAAGACAAATTTCTGAGTTTCTGGGAGCTGCCATACCTGACATATTTGAATGTTGAAACCTCCCTAAGTTGTTGACAATTCTAAACAATTAGACACAAATTATGAAATAAAATCAACAAAATAAAGCTTAAAAATCACTATAAAACAAAATTAAAATTAAGTATAAAAATAAGAAATAAATGATGAATAATGTTATAAGTATTTTAAAAATAGATTAGCCACTGTGATAAAAGTTATTTAGTCGCAGGCATTCAGTTCAGCGACAGTTAAATGGTCCACTCATAAGGCACAGTCATGAACGCTGGGTATTAGAATACATCTAAAGTAATACACAACTATTTGGCAAGTCAGGAGATGCCCATAAGAATATTGCTGAATGAAGTAGACACATATCTGAGCAAATAGAACAGTGAATGTTAAAAATCTTGGCAGGTTAGGCAGATTCTGTTAGTATTTCAGACCGATGATTATGTACTAGACCTGAAGAAAAACAGAAAAGTAAATGTGCTCACAAGAATCGTCAGGAGGGGCAGGTTGCTAATAACCATCAGTTAACTGCTCAGTGTTTGAGGAGGAGTGTCTTTTCCTGCAGCAGAAGTGTGCTTGGCCCATAATCCAGGCATCAAAGCAGTGAATCTATTGTGAGTACCCCCCATCTCTAGCCTATTAGGTCTGGGTTCAAGCCTCATTTACCCTGGAGATGTGTATTGCACTCTATACTTGTTATGAGTACAGCAATCCATATCTTCTCACTGTGTGGATTCTTTAGAGTCTTATGTGGTCTAGTGTATGGGAGGGTAGCCACCTTATGGCTTAATAAGCAGAATCCTGTCGAGTAAAAATACAGCATTTTTCTGTTTCTCGACAAATATTTGCAGGTTGCATGACTATAATCTACAATAGTACAAAGATTGTTGGGAGGACCAACCTTAGGTCTGTCTCCGAGAAGATCCTATTTTTCTCTCTCCTCTAGTCCTCATGACATCATCACAGTGGATGAAGCGTGAATCATTTCAGGTCTTGTAAGACCTGGATATGACAATATGGACATTGCTTTTTCATTTCATGTCTGGATACCACACTTTCAGGTGGTAAGGTCCAGACTCTCAACATCCTTTAAGTGCCATTTCTTCACAACTCTCTTCTTAGCCTTAAAGCTATAACCTCTCTACAAATGGAAAGAAACCTTCTTAGGCATCACAAATATGCCTTTTTTAAGATTATACAGCTCTCCCTCTCAACTTTGGCTGCTACATAGAAAGCAATCCCAGTCATTTTAATCTTTCTTCTTCACAGTACAGCCCATCCAGCCCAGGTAGTATCCTGGTAGTTCTGAACTGTCCAAACAGGTTTTACTGCTGCTAAGGAGGGATAGCTTCTCTTTGGGTCATGGAATTCTCAAAAACAATCTGTACCCACCCGAAGCACTAAACACCAGAACATCACTTGGCAATTTCCTGAAGCAGCAACAGGCCCACACTGCTCGTAACATTGCAGCTTAATAAGAACCGCCTTTCTCACTTTCTCCCAAAAATATCTATATCATTGTTCCCACTTTATCATTTCTCAGCCAACTGACAATACTCTCAAAAGTTCCATTACTGAGTCCACTATTTTAATGGGGGGCTATTTAATTCCAATTCAAATAAACATGTTGGATAAAATTAAAAAGACTATCACATCAATACGTTCCACTTTTATCCACTGATTCCATTCACAAAAATATTTTGGCATAAATCCATTGGTAATTGGCAGTGTTTACATTCCGTGGAAACTGATGGTATTCTTTAGATACAAACATACATGAGAAGATTAAGAGATGTATTATTGAGTTAAACATTGTTTCACTGGAATATAACATTAATGCTAATATCATATTATCAGTATTTTCATTACATTTTTTTACAACAGTTTACAGATACTTTAGCAAATTATGTGTAAAGCAAGGACAGAATTTAAAAAACAAAATCCTGGAGGAAACAGATTTTTTGGTATATTTGACGCAATCCAATTGAGGCTTTTTTTCTTCAAGTTTACACATAATATAGTTTACATGCCTGGTTTTGCGCTTATCAAACCAGCAGAAAGTTTGTATTGCACAACACTCTGGGAAATTCCTAGGAAGTTACATCATTTCATGTCGTTGAGTGACTGAATTCTGGTATAAATAGGGACACTGAACTATGGGGTGTTAGATAGAACAGCAACAGAGTGCAGCAACAGAAAGAATATCAAGACCATTATCCAAGAAAAGACAATGAACAGCAAAGTTACCCTTACTGTCTTGACTATCTTTGTAGTTTATTTGGTTTCCACACAAGGTAAGAAATATACTTAGTGAAAGCATTTATAAAAATGTCCTATTTTATACAACATATTCATGTAAATAATTGACTGATATTTAAATTAGATATTTGTGCATAGTGTACAGCTTTAAATTGTTAACGGCTTGAATTTTAATGTTTAAGATACAGTTGTTGCTAATATTAGACTGAATTTACACTTACACAAATTACATACTTTCACAGGTGAGTGCAAATACTGCCATGTGAGATTTACATTTGAAGTAATAAACAGTATTGAGTATTAGAAGAATAATTTGTTAAACATAGTTTGAACAGGCTACTACCAGGGATTTGTTAGGCAGTGTTCATAAATGTCCTCACATTGTTTCTGCTGATATATTAAGCCATAATCGCCCCTTTGTCGAAGCACTATCAATGCAAACAAAGGCATGCTCGTATGTAAACTTACTTACTTTCAAGTCAGCTGGTAAGGTGCAAATAGATATTCAGTAAGACAGAAACGGAGACATAATTCCATTAAGGAGAAAATGCTTTTCTCCCCAGGCTTCAACATATCCTCACAAATCAGGGAAAAATACGCTGAAGCAAAGTTATTGAATTAGGCAATAAGAAGGGTCAAGCTTGATGTTATTTTATTATTTAATGGATGAACTCTAATTCAAGTCAATGAGCTTACTTTGCCTGCTTACTAACTTTGAACAGAACAGCTTTCTCATTGTAATTTACTTTTATTCACCGATCTGTTAATCCGAATAGCATTTGGACACTTAAAGGTAAGGATCACGATAGGCAACTGATACATGTTTTCAAACAACAAGTAGTGAAACCTAACTGTTAACTGTGAGGGTCCTGTTAACCTGACAGAATTTCTAATACAGAGCTGAAATTTGCAAACCAAATGAGGAAATAAAGTTCCAGGCAATGGAAATGTTTGTTTTTCTGTTAAGCACTAGAAATATTGAGACTTCGAGGTCATAAACTTGAAAGCCTCTAGTGCATTTTCATTTCATCCTTCCAAAACCCCAGCTGCACTCTCCCCGCCATTACAAATTCCCTCACAGAGAGCTCAAAAAGTTTCAGTTTGATGTCTTGGCTGAGTGTATCATTTCTTCAGTAGTCTACTGATGATGAGTCGCCATATTTTGCATAGACAAATCCTGATTTGGTGATCAAAGTTAGCACCATCAGACTCCAAGGCGACAATCTCCACAGATGAGATATTTACTCTCACCGTGGCCCACTCAAAGACTTCATTTTTTGACTTTCACATTTAAAGTTGAATGTTAATGAGCTGAAATATAAAGGCTAATAATTGGCTGGCACCGATGCTGCTGTGAAGAACTTTGAAATATCAGTTTCCGACAGTGAGATATTACTTTGTCCAAGAAAACCTCTATATCTGGAAGGAAAATAAGTTTCAGCTAAAGGTACCGATATTAATTTTTTATTAATTTTATTTTTCCCACAGCTGCATCTCTTAGACACGCAGGAGTGAGCTTGCGGTGCCAATGTATTAAAACAAACTCCAAATTCATCCATCCAAAACACATGGAGAATATTGAAATCATTCCAAGTGGTCCACATTGTCCAACTGTTGAAATCATGTAAGTTTTAATATCATTGATTATAGCTACACCCACGGTGCCTGGGCACAAAGTTAAATAATTTTATTCCTTTTTGAATTGCAAATAAATAACGGAGCATTAAAAAGTTATCTTTCTTTTCATTTCCTTCAGTGCAACCCTTAAAAGTAGATCTCAAGTGTGTTTAGATCCTAACTCCGTTTGGGTGAAAAAGATCATTGACATGATGACCAATGCGTAAGTTTTGACATTTAGTTTGTGTTAAAATGATATATCTATCTTAGCACTCTAAGGAGTAGCAAGCAGCACATGGGGAAAAAGGGACACAATATATAGGGTAAATTTTTATCTTCACTGTCTGGACAATAATCCAGGAATTCAGACTGACCAACTTTTGGGAAACTCATCTGATCATGGGGAACAAAATCAGGTGGATTTTTTTGAGAGCTAGAGACTTACTTCACTACACACTGTCTAAATAGTAACTGAAAATCTGTATAATTAATTTGGCAAATTACTGGAAGAATTATATTTTTAGGATGGCAAAAAAGAGACTAGAGAACTTGAAGTGAATAAAACGCAGTGATTAGCGAAAGCTTATTGGACAACTGAAACCTTAGTTCAAACCATTATTTCTGCAGAGTGGTGAGGGAAGGAAATTGCAATGTAGACAAAACTCCTCGATTGAACACCAAAAAGGGCCTCTTCAGGTACTTCATGAACTGTTCAAAAAACAACGCTGTTTCTTTAGTTGGCAATGTGCCTTAATTTTCATTCTGCATTTTACCCTCTGTGGTCTGAATGTAGTGCTGATCCATTTCTCACACACCCATTCCATTACTTTGTATACAGTAGAGAACTGGCTTCAATCCAAGTTATGCTAACATTGTCAAAGTGCTTTGTTGCAACTTCATTTGCTGTCTTGAAAAAGCTTGAAATTTCAGCCATTATTATCAGGTGGATATATAGTTTTTGGATCCTTACTCAAATGTCTTCCCAGGACAACGGGCAGTATGTTACTGACCAGTGGCATACAAGAACAACATTTTGTTCCTTATCCTCTTTCTGCCAGCTAATCTCCAACACCTTAATTAATGAAAAATGTGATAGAAACTGCTTGTATGCTTTAATGCAAAGAAAGTTATCTGATTAAACTTTAATTGAGAATTTTGAAAGAAATTTGTGAAGTCAGTAGAAAACCTTTTCTCATTAACGAGAAGGTCTAGAATAAGAGGCATACATTAAGATCCTTTCAGATATTTTAAAGTAGCAGAGCCATTCAAAAGAGATGCAATCTGAAATTTCTTTGCACAGAAGTAAGATGATGCAAGTTCTATTGATGTTTCAATCAGAATCTTTTCACTGATCAGAATTGCTTGTATGTTCTGATGCACTTGTGCATGAAATAATATTTAAGATATTAATTTAAGAAGTGGATTTCTTCCCTGCATATTTTTGGTATATATTCCAGCGTGATTGATGGTAATTTTGTATTCATTTCTGTATTTTGTACAGTACAAAGAAGACTGATAAAGCTTACTGAGAGGCTCAAAGAGTTGACTGCCAAGAATGTGACATGTATCCATGCTGAGACACTCCACAACCTCAGGAATTTAAATTTGTTTAACAATCATGTTCAAGCTTGTTTTAGATCTTTGTATGTGACTGTATGAGTAATCTAAAGCAGTATGGTTATAATTCAATTGCAAAATGGAGTTAGTCGGTCCAGCTGACCATTGTTATATTTATTTATTTATGAAATATTTAATAATGTTATTATTTAAAATTGGATGTGGAACTCAAATGCTTGTGGAGATTCTTCAGTGCAAGGTTTATAGAACTCCCGATGAAATGTAAAACATTTCAAATAATAAGGAACTACTTGCATCAGTGTGTTTTGCTAATGGTCTGCCAAAGTATATGGCAGGAAAATAAGATAACCCCCAATAGAATTCAGGACATAGATTTTCTCTTCACTGAGAGTTCGTTAATCTGCATCATAATGCCAAGAAATCAGAGAATCTACTAAAATATGCTGTTAAATTTCTGGTCAATTTAAATGGTATAATTTTTATCCTGCTATGACATTGCCACATGTTTGCTGCCTGGTTAACATGTTACATGTTAACATGGGATCCAATGGAAATGAAGTTTACAGTTTTGATGTGGCATGTTGTCAGTGTTGTGATGTTATTTCTTATTGCACTTTATTAAAATTGCATTTTATTTATGAAGTTCAATTTTCTATGTGTTTACATTTTTCCACAAAACTATTTTGTCATTTTATTAACAAAAACATATGTACATGACAAAAAAGACTCTGTATTTCAATTGCAATTGTTAATTGATAAATATTTATATTTAAATAAAGGAAAAATTATTTTCTATACATGTTATCCATCAAATTTGTTGTCTCTATTCAAATCATTGAGCTGATCTGAAATGAGTATTCAACTGAAATGTTAATAGACACTCTCAGCACCGTAGACTCACACCGCTTCCAGAAACAGGACTCATCTTTTAGGCTGAAATTTCATTGCAGCCCTGAGGGAGTGCTGCACTGACATCGGTATGTTCCTTCTAATAAAAAATTAAACCACGTAGGTGTCTGTCCTCTCACTTGAACAACCAATGGTCTGTGACATGAATCAAAACACTGGGGAATCTCTGATGCCCTGGCTAAACTAAGTGTCGATTTCAGGGAGTTTCATGCATGGTCTTCCTCAACGAGCTTGAGTGAGTTATCCCATGCAATTCTTTGATATAACCAAGAGAATTGTGGATGCTGTAAATCAGGAACAAAAACAAAGTTGCTGGAAAATTTCAGCTGGTCTGCCAGCATCTGTGGAGGAGAAAACAGAGTTAATGTTTCTGGTCCAGTGTCCCTTCCTCAGAACTCACACTGTTCTGAGGAAGCGTCACCAGACCGGAAACATTAACTCTGTTTTCTCCTCCACAGATGCTGCCAGATCTGCTGAACTTTTCCAGCGACTTTGCACTTGTTCCCTGCAATTCTTTGCTGCTCATCGCATTAAGCAATGGATTCATGACACAGCTCTCCAATGTTGCTTTGCACTCACCATTGCTGAGATCTTCTAGCATTATGTTGCCACTACTATATTTAAACTCTAGATGCACAAATGATGCCAACCTGCTCTGAAGTAGCTACCTATGTCAGTTGCTTTTTTAAAAAGTAGTTCATGAGATGTGCGTATCAGTGGCTAGGTTAGTAATTGTCCATCCCTAACTGCCCTAGAGTTGAGTGACTTACTTGACCACTTCAGTGGGCAGTTAAGAGTCAACCACTTTGCTATGGTCCTTGGTTCACATGTAGGCCAGACAAGATAGGGGCAACAGGTTTCATTCCCTCAAGGATATTACTGAGCCAGTTTGCTTTTCACAACAGTGGATAAAAAAATTACCATTTGGGCTAGTTTCTTTCTTAATTCCAGATTTGTGTTGAATTCAAATTTCACATAGTGGGAACTGAACTCTTACCAAGGACATTAAAGCTTGGAGTTCCAGATTACTGGTCCAATGACATTAACACTACACTGAGAGATAGCAAGAACTGCGGATACTGGAGTCAGAGACAACACAGTGTGGAGCTTGAAGAACACAGGAGGCCAGGCAACATCAGTTGAGCAGGAAAGTTGTTGTTTCTGTTCAGGACCCTTCTTCAGAAATGGGTAGGGAGAAGGGAGCTCAGAAATAAATAGAGAGAGCAAGGGTGGGGCAGAGGAAGGAAGGTGGGGTTGCGATAGGTGAGTGCACTTGGGGAGTGCTGGGGATTGTTCAGTGGGGATGGATGGGGCGGATAAGTGGGAGAAAAGATGGACAGGTTGCGTCAGGCCTAGGAGGCGGGGATGAAAGGGCGGGTTGGACATGGAATGAAGCTGGGAGTGGAGAGATTTTAAAGCTGGTGTAATCCATCTTTAGGTCATTGGACTGTAGGCTCCCCAGGTGGAATTTGAGGTGCTGCTCTTCCCATTTGCGGGTGGCATCATTGTGACAGTCGAGGAGGCCCAGGATGGACATGACATCCAGGGAGTGGGAGGTCGAGTTAAAATGGTTGGCAACAGGAAGATGATGTTGCTTGTTGCATACAGAGCACAGATGCTCTACAAAATGATCTCTGAAGTCCATATGAGAGAGTAGTCCATACGAAAGTCAGGGTAGGGGGTGGAGGGCAAATAGTTCTTTGGTTGTGGAGTTGGATTGCAGGTAGTGGAAAATGACACATCAGACGCGGAAATTGGTGGAGTGAGATTTGAGGAGAAGGCGGATTCTGTATTTATTTTTGGGGGGGAGAGGGGATGTGAGGACAGAAATGCTGGAAATGTAGGAGATGCAGTTGAGGGCATTCTTGATAACCAGCAGGGGTTGTTATGGTCTTCGAAGCAGGATTATATCTGGGAATTGTGGGAGTAGAACACCCCATCTTGGGAGCAGAGGCACCAGAGGCAGCAGAATTGGGAGTAGGGGAGCACATTCTTGCATGAAGGTGGATGAGAGAAGGTGCAGTCCAGGGAGCTGTGGGAATCGGTGGGTTTGAAATAGATGTCAGTTTCAAAATGGTCACCAGAGATGGAGACAAAGAGGTCCAGGGAGGAGAGAGATTTATCAGAGAAAATCCAAGTGAATTTGAGGCTGGGGTGAAAGGTGTTAGTAAAGTTGATGAACTGTTAAAGTGCCTTGTGGGAGCATGAGACAGTGCCGATACAGCCAATGATGTAGCACAGAAAGACGTGGGGAATAGTGCCAGTGAAACAATGGAAGATGGACTGTTCCATGTATCCTACGAAGAGGCAGGCATAGCTTGGACTCATGTGAGTGCCCATGGTCACCTGCTTATCCACAGTTTGGAGAAATGTGCAGCAATGACACAAGAAGGTAAATAAGATTCTGCATCCTCCAAGGGCAAGTGCCACCATTTTTCGCCTGCTAATTCACGCTCACTATACCTCTACCATTGCATCCACCTCACAACAAAGCTCATGGTTTACCACTCTCAGCATCACAAATGGTACATTTCCTTATGGGTTCTTGCCCATCCTGTCCCAAGCAAATCATTAATCCTCTCTGCCCTCTGCAATGGCGACTCACTCACTTAGGACACTTCACCACTTTTTGGATGGTGTTATTGCAACGCCACCATCCATAGATAGAAGGTGCATCCAGATACTGGCCATTGGGAGCATGCCCTGAATTCCTGGGAAATATTGATCAAGTTGGATGTCTAGGGAAGATGCTGTACCTTGGGACTGCCAGTTATCTGCTCTGACTTCCACATTGGGCATTGGTGCTGTCTAGTTTCTCTCAATTACCTGGGAAATTACAAACTCTATTTCACCATTTGAAATTAGTTAATAATAAGATGTTAATATGTGCAATAGACTTCCGGCCCACTAGCACGGTTCTCATATCAGCGTTAAAATCTTGAATGCATGATTGGACTTGTAATTTTCAATGTTGAGAATCTTATTTTTCTGTTCTCACCAGAGTTTACCAACTTGCCATTTCCCATGCTTTTCAGGTTTGGAGAGGTTCTTCCTTCCAGCTTACAGTACGTTAATGGCTTAGGAACAAGAAATAGTCCTCTAACCCCTCTCATTCTATCCATATAACTCTCCATCCATAAGCTTTAACTTAATTTCATTCATAAAAGCTTACCTCAAGATGAATGAAAGCCTGCCTATTTGAAGAATAGGCAGGGGAACTTTATTGTTTAGGGGACAAAAATGCCGCATTCTGACAGTAGGTTAATGTTGTGTTTCTAGGTTCTCAAAGCCTTTCATGCAGGTCAACTATCCTGATCTTACCTCTTTTGCTTTCAATTGCATGTAATGAATACTCAGTACCACCCTAATCCACATGAAATATGTTTACAGGTGCAATCTAATAGCAACATAGAGTCATACAGCACAGAAATAGACTCTTCAGTCCGACTCATCCGTGCCAAGCAGACATCCCAATCTGATCTAGACCTGTTTACCAGATTTGGACCATAACCTTCTGAACACTTCCTATTCATATACCCAGATATCCAGATGCCTCTTAAATGCTATAATTGTACATAGGCCCACCACTTACTCTGGTAGCTCATTCCATACATGCACCAACATCTGCAGGCATTTCCCAAGGCCTGAATTGGTCTTAGCAAAATGCAACTCTTCATATTTATACAAATTAAATTGCATCTGTTACTCCTTGGTGCATTGGCCTATCTGATCAAGGTCCTGTTGTATTCTGATAATCTTCTTCACGGTCCACTACACCACTTATTTTGTTGAAGTCAGCAAACATACTAACCACACCTCCTATGTTCACATCCAAATCATTTCTATAAATGATGAAAAGCGATAGGCACAGCACTGATCCTTGCGGTGTACCACTGGTCTCAAGCCTTCCTCACTGTCATCCTTTGAGTCCTTCATTCAAGCCATTTTTGCTTCCAATTGGTGAATTCTCCCTGGATCCTATATAATCTACCCTTACTAACCATGACGTGGCACAATGATTAGCACTGCTGCCTCACAACACCAGGTACCCAAGTTCGATCCCAACCTCTGGTGACTGCCTATGTGCTGTTTCGACATTCTCCTTCTCTCCTTATGCGTTTCCTCTATGTGATCTGGTTTCATCCCACAGCCCAAAGATGTATGGGTTAGGTACTGGCCTTGCTAAATTGCCCAATGTCCAGTGATATGCATGCTAGATAGATTAACCATGAGGAATTCAGGGTTATTAAGTTTGGGGTTTGGGTCTGGGTGGGATGTTCTTCAGCAGGTTGGTGTGGACATGATGGGCAGAATGGCTGGCTTTCATACTGCATGGAATCTATGATTTTAACCAGTCTCCCATGCAGAAACCTTTCGACCACTTTGCTGAAATCCGGATTGACATCATGCGCTGCTCAGCTTTCATCAATCTTCTTTGTCATGTCTTCAAAAATTCACTCAAGTTAGAGGGTCACGATTTCCCACATACAAAGCCAGGTTGATATCCTTAATCAGTCCTTGCCTATACAAATGCATGTAAATCCTGTTACTCAGGATTCCCTCCAATAACCTACCCACGACTGACAGAAGGCTCACTGCTCTCCAGTTGCCTGACCTTTCCTTACAGCCTTTCTTAAATAGTGTAAACACGTTAGCCAACCTCCAGACTCCTGGCATCTCACCGGTGGCCCATCAATCACTTCTCTATCTTCCCACAAAGTTCTGGGAAGCGCCTGGTCTAGTTCCAGGGAATTATCTAACTCTATGCTTCTTAAGACCTCAGTACTTTCTCTTCTGTAATATGAAGTTGTTTCAAGACATTAATATTTATTTCCCCAAGTCCCTCACTTCTACGTCCTTCTCCACAGGAAAAGCAATGCTCATTGTTAGCCCAAAATGTGAAACAGCGGTTCACAAGCATGACTTTATGAGGTACATAACTGATATTGCGGTGCCCTTTCTCCAAGATCCAGTGAGTACAGACTTCTTCAGTCACTTGGTCCTTCAAAAGAAAGGAGTTTCTTTGTGCAAATAGTTACAGTATTAGGGGTGATGCTTCTCCATGTTGATCAGCTCATGAGACATTTCAGTCATATGCAGTCTGACGTCTAGTTGTTAAATGCCCCCAGTATTAGTGGCGAAGACTGACCAGGCCAACAAGCTGGAGGTAGCCACACTGACTGATACTAGAAGTCCTGACAAGGACAGTAAGTGAGTGAGGCTGATCTTAAAAGAGGGTTTGCCTCCAAAGCTATGGTTTGTAGTTGTGTTCTTGCCCTATGCAAGCTTCTGGGGAAAGGCCTGTCCTGGCTTCCTCTGTCAGTTAAGATGTCCTCTTTTTGGCTATCTGTATTGAAAACAATTTCCCCTTTTCTCATGGACAACTGTTAGGAAAACATTGACAGAGGCACTACTATCACATGTGCTAAAGAAACGTTATTGAACTGAGACGTTAAATCTGTTTCACTCTCCATAAATATAGCTGAGCAGCTAAGAATTTTCAGATTTTCTGCTTTCATATCTGATTTCTAACATTTGCAGTATTTTGCTTTTGTGCAAAGTTAAGACAGAGAGATAGAGCGGGTAGGAAATTCTATGCCCACTCGTGGAGAGGTCAAAAACTGGAACATAGATTTATTGGTTGAATTTGTGAAAGGATTAATGAGGAGTTGAAGAGTGATGGTGATAAAGTTCTGGAAAGGGTGTTTGAGTCAGAAATCCACATCACAGTTTAGAGCAGGATAACAGAGGGATGTTGTCTAGTTGCTCCTCCAAACAAGTCACATCAGTCGTTCTAGAATGTAATGAATGAATTTGCCCAGGTTGTACCCATGCAATACAGTCCCAAATTTTTTTGGAACAAAGTAAATACTAAACATACTATTTGTCTTCCCATTTGGCCCCTTAAGACCTCTTGTAGACTTATGCAGGTACTCTCTCTCTGGCTCGGCTCGGGGACCGCAAAGATGCTTTCTTCTTCTCTCTCTTTGGGTGGTCAATTGGTCTCTGCCTCTTGCCATGCTGGTCTCCTTGGAAAGCCTCAGCAGATTCTAAGAGGATTCAAGAAAGTGGTCTGCAAGGCAAACCCTGTTTTTCTGTTTTTTAGATAGTGCTTGAGAATATTCTGTTGAATGTGGAAGATTTCCTTAATAGTTTGAAACTGTGTCAATCATTTGGATGGCATGCTACTCTTAGTTTCTTTGTGTAGCAAGACCCAGGGCTTTTCTGTCTGGGCTCTCTTTTGTTTAGTGTATAAATTGTCGAGGTACGTCTGTCCAGGATAACTGTTGCCTTTTGCAGTATTCTAATGTCATTAACAACTGGCTGCATTCCATGCTTCAACCAGTCTCACAGAAACCTCATCCATCTTTACACTAGCATTCATGCCCCACCAATCCCCCCATGGCCTCCTTTCTGCCATGTCGAAGTTGCATGTTTCACTTTGCTCGGGGATGGTTTTTCAAGTTC
This sequence comes from Stegostoma tigrinum, assembly GCF_030684315.1. Taxonomy (NCBI): domain Eukaryota; kingdom Metazoa; phylum Chordata; class Chondrichthyes; order Orectolobiformes; family Stegostomatidae; genus Stegostoma; species Stegostoma tigrinum. Next base: position 37,154,815 of record NC_081354.1, on the reverse strand, counting down.
ATGACAGTAAGTGTCATGGCACTGGTATCATGAAAAAGGCACAAAAGGGGCAGTACAGTAGCTCATTGGCAAGTACTACTGCCTCACAGCACCAGGGGCACAAGTTCAATTCCATTCTTTCTGTGTTGAGATTGCACATGCTACCCATGTCTGTGTGCATTTCCTCCAGGTGCTGCGTATTGCTCCCACAATCCCATGATGCGTGGCATTGTGGATTGGCCATGCTAAATTATGCATAGTGTACAGGGATGGGCTGTCTTGGTAGGTTGTCCATGGGAAATGTGTGATTATACGGTATACAGTGCCCCTAAGGGTGATGCTCTTCAGAATCTCGGAGTGGACTGAATGGGCAGAATGGCCAGGTTCCACACTGTAGGGATTCATTGAAAAGGTCATAGGGAATTTATGCATTGTAATAATTTACCGTTGACCTTTTGAAAATAAGTTGTATACGACGTTAGACACTAAAACAAACCACGAAAGCACTTCCCTCACTGTTGTGTGATGGAGCATTTTGTGGAAATTTCAAGCTATTGTGTAACAAATATTGGCATTGAAATGTGTAACGATTTAACCGCATTAGTTGCAATTGGTGGTTTGTCAGTCAGATCGTTGCATTCAATATGACACATAAATGATTCAAAACCAAAATGATTCAAAGGTTAAAAAATTTTAACTTTTAGCCTATTAAGTACCTAAAAGGTGGATCAAATAAATGTCACTAAACTACGGGTTATTTGTTTATAAAATATATTTGGAATTATTTATTACATGATTCTATCGTCATTTGTATCATTTGTCTTTGCCATTTGATATGCTGTGAAAGTAGGCAAACTATTGGAATAGGAATTTTTCAGACTGTTTATAAAGTTGTTAAGAAACAGCAGTTTAGATATGATGCATTAGTTAATTAAATAGAAAAACTATATGACCCAAAACAATTGAGAATGGTTCAATGAAATGAGAGAACAAATAAACAGCTTATACAGAGTGTCAGAGTGTGCCCATCTTAATAAAGTAATGAAGGCAGGAACCAGCTTTCTTGCTGAAATGGCCAGGATCTCTTCCCTGAGTCTTCCCTCAATCTCTTCTTGTCCATCTTCCATCTGAAGAGGACAGGTCACTTCGAAGGTCAAGTCTCTCACAAGAATTGCCTGAAGAGTAGTGACTCTTGACTCTGTTGATAAACTTTGTTTCTATGATCTGATAGCTTACACTGTGTCATTCACCCATTTGAATCCTTCTAGCCAACGGATATAAAACAACTACTCACAGCAACAGGACAATTGTTGTCCCCTTCAATCAAAAGGGAAATGCTTTTCATACTTTTGTAACAGAATCTTTTTTTTTCCGAAACACAACATTGAGAATTGGGTAAAAATGGTCCCAGATATTTCATTAATGTCAATGGGATGGAATACAGCTACCTTGTGATCTTGACTGTAAATTCATTTTTCCCTTGTTTATTACAAAGTATTTATTTTAGGGAACGCAGATACCTTCTGAACTTGAAATTACAGGAGATTCTGTACTACGGAAGAAATTCAAGAAAATAATCATTTTTAAAGGGATCCAAATTCCAACAAATCCAATGGAGTGAGAGAATTGGACAGAAAGGAGCCGAATGGCCTACTCTTGCTCCTACATTTATTCATTTCTTTTCTAATTTTCCTTCTATCTATCTATTTTCTGTGCTACCCTCACAAAAATATTTTATATAGACATTTTTTCTGAGCTTCCTTACACTATGCAGTACTTTCAAGGGAACAACACAAATACTTTACACATCTCACATAAACGTAAATGAGCTGGAATTTTTTGAAGGCAGCAGAGTCCCAATGCCGGGTCTGAAGTTTGAGTTCATTGACCCTGCTTTAAGAAGTAGCATGACCCATGAATGCATTTTGCCGGAGCCAGCCCTTTGGTGGCTACTGCTGGGTATGTTGCCCTTCAATCAGGACACCCATTCAGAGGCAGCTGCATCGCTACCAAGAATGTGAGTAGGTGGCAGACTGCCCTCAAATGGAGGTCTCGTGCAACCAGGGCCTACCTGACTGGTCATGGTGGCAGGAATCACTGATGCAAGGCAGCCCTGAGGCCATGAAAAGTGCCAGCTGTTGCTAGGGAGGGATGACTTCTCTTTGGGTCATGGAATTCTCAAAAACCATCTGCACCCACCCCAAGCACTAAACACCAGGGCCTCGTTTGGCAATTTCCTGAAGCAGCAACAGGCCCACACTGCTGGTAAAATGGCAGCTTAATGACAGCTCATTGGGAATCCTGGCAGCCACTTTTCCCACTTTCTCCAGAAACATCTACTCTGTTGTTCCCACTTTATCATTTCTCAGCCAACTGAGAATACCCTCAAAAGTTCCATCACTGAGTCCACTACTTCAATGGGGGTCATGCTTTTTAATTCAAATGAAAATAAACATGTTGAATAAAATTAAGAAGAATATCACATCAATACATTCCACTTTTATCCACTGATTCCATTCACAAAAATATTTTGACATAAATCCATTGATAATTGACTGCGTTTACATTCCGTGGAACCTGATGGTATCATTTCGATTCAAACATATGTCTTGAGTCGAATAAGAGATATATAATTGATTTAAGCATTGATTCACTGGAATCTAACGTTAATGCTAATATCATATTACCAGTGTTTACATTACAATTTTTAAGATTTTTTGCAACAATTTGCAGGTACTGTAGCTAATTATGTGTACGGCAAGAACAAAATTTAAAATACAAAATCCTAAAGGAAATAGATTTTTTGGTATATTTGAAGCAATCCAATTGAAGCTTTTTTTTCTTAAGTTTACACATAATATAGTTTACATGCCTGGTTTTGTGCTAATCAAATCAGTGGAAAGTTTGTATTTCACAACACTGGGAAATTCCTGGGAAGTTACATCATTACATGTCATTGAGTGAATTCTGGTTATAAATAGGGACACTGAACAATGGGGTGTTAGATAGAAAAGCAGCAGAGCACAGCAACAGGAAGAATATTATGGCCATTATCCAAGAAAAGACAATGAACAGCAAAGTTACTCTTACCATCTTGACTCTTTTTGTAGTTTATTTGGTTTCCACACAAGGTAAGAAATATACTCAGTAAAAGCATTTATAAAAATGTCCTATTTTATACAACATATTCATGTAAATAATTGACTTTGATACTTAAATTTGATATTTGTGCATAGTGTATAGCTTTAAATTGTTCACAGCTTGAATTTTAACATTTAAGATACAGTAGTTGCTAATGTTAGACTGAATTTACACTTTCACAAATTACATACTTTCACAGGTGAGTGCAAATAATGCCACATGAGATTTACATTTGAAGTAATAAATGGTATTGAGTATGAGGAAGAATAATTTGTTAAACATAGACTGAACAGCCTACTTCCAGAGATTTGTTAGGCAGCTTGTTACTTGAGAAACATGTTCAAAAGTGATCATAAACAGCCTCACATTTTTGTTGCTGAGATGTTAAGCCACAATTGCCCCTTTGTCGAAGCACTAACAATGCAAACAAAGACATGCTTGCATGTACACTTACTTACTTTCAAGTCAGCTGGTGAGGTGCAAATGGATGCTCAGTAAGACAGAAATACAGAGCTGAAATTTGCAAACTCTGTGAGGAAACAAAGTATGAAGCAACGGAAATTTTTATTTTTCTGCAGTTAAACATGACAAATATTGAAGAATTCCAAGGCATTAACTTGAAACTTTCTAGTGCATTTTCATTTCATCCGTCCAGAACACCAGCTGCACTCTCCTCCCCATTTCAAATTCTCCAATAGAGAGCTCAAAAAGTTTCAGTTTGGTGTCTTGGCTGAGTGTATCATTTCTTCAGTGGTCTACTGATGTGCGGCCATATTTTGAATAGTCAATTCCTGATATGGTGATTAAAGTTAGCACCATCAGACTCAGAGGCAACACTCTAACTATGGCCCACTCAAAGACTTCATTTTTTGACTTTCACATTTAAAGTTGAATGTTAATGAGCTGAAATATAAAGGCTAATAATTGACTTGCACCCATCCTGCTATGGAGAACTTTGAAATATCAGTTTCTGTGAACTTTGAAATATCAGTTTCCAACAGTGAGATATTACTTTGTCCAAGAAAACCTCTATATCTGGAAGGAAAATAAGTTTCAGTTAAAGGTACGGATATTAATGTTTTATATCCTGTTTTCCCACAGCTGCATCTCTTAGACACACAGGAGTGAGCTTGCGGTGCCAATGTATTAAAACAAACTCCAAATTCATCCATCCAAAACACATGGAGAATATTGAAATCATTCCAAGTGGTCCACATTGTTCAACTGTTGAAATCATGTAAGTTTTAATATCATTGATTATAGCTACACCCACGGTGCCTGGGCACAAAGTTAAATAATTTTATTCCTTTTTGAATTGCAAGTAAATAACAGAACATTAAAAAGTTATCTTTCTTTTCATTTCCTTCAGTGCAACCCTTAAAAGAAGATCTCAAATGTGTCTGGATCCTAACTCCGTTTGGGTGAAAAAGATCATTGACATGATGACCAATGCGTAAGTTTTGACATTTAGTTTGTGTTAAAATGATATATCTATCTTAGCACTCTAAGAAGTAGCAAGCAGCACATGGGGAAAAAGGGACACAATATGTTGGGTAGACTTTTATCTTCACTGTCTGGACAGTAATTCAGGAATTCAGACTGACCAACTTTTGGGAAACTCATCTGATCATGGGGAACAAAATCAGGTGGATTTTCTTGAAGAACTAGTGGCTTACTTCACTAGGCACTGTCTAAGGACTAACGGTGAAAATCTGTATAATTAATTTGGCAAATTATTGGTAAAATTATATTTTAGGATTGCAAAAAAGAGACTAAACAACTTGAAATGAATAAAACGCAGTGGTTAGCGAAAGCATATTGGACAACTGAAATCTTAGTACAAACTATTATTTCTGCAGAGTGGTGAGGGAAGGAAATTGCAATGTAGACAAGACTTCTAGAGTGAACTCCAAAAAGGGCCTCTTCAGGTACTTCATGGACAGTTGAAAAAGCAACGCTGTTTCTTTAGATGGCAATGTGCCTTAATTTTCATTCTGCATTTTACCTTCTGTAGTCTGAATATAATGCTGGTCCCTTTCTTACACACCCATTCCTTTACTTTGTATATAGTAGAGAACTAGCTTCAATCCAAGTTATGCTAACATTATCAAAGTGCTTTGTTGCAACTTCATTTGCTGACTTGAAAAATCTTGAAATTTTAGCAATTATTATCAGGTGGATATATATTTTGTGGCTCTTTACTCAAATGTCTTCCCATGACAAAGGGGAGTACGCTACAGACCAGTGGCATACAAGAACAACATTTTGTTCCTTATCCTCTTTCTGCCAGCTAATCTCCAACACCTTAATTAATGGAAAATGTTATAAAAACTGCTTGTATGCTTTAATGCAAAGAAAGTTATCTGATTAAGCTTTAATTGAGAATTTTGAAAGAAATTTGTGAAGTTAGTAGAAAACCTTTTCTCATTAATGAGAAGGTCTAGAATAAGAGGCATACATTAAGATCCTTTCAGATATTTTAAAGTAGCAGAGCCATTCAAAAGAGATGCAATCTGAAATTTCTTTGCACAAAAGTAGAGTGATGCCACTTCAATTGATGTTTCAATCTGAAATTTTTCACTGATCAGAATTGCTTGTATGTTCTGATGCACTTGTGCGTGAAATAATATTTAAGACATTAATTTAAGAAGTGGATTGCTTCCCTGCATATTTTTGGTATATATTCCAGCGTGATTGATGGTAATTTTGTATTCATTTCTGTATTTTGTACAGTACAAAGAAGACTGATAAAGCTCACTGAGAGACTCAAAGAGTTGACTGCCAAGAATGTGACATGTATCCATGCTGAGACACTCCACAACCTCAGGAATTTAAAATTGTTTAACAATCATGTTCAAGCTTGTTTTAGATCTTTGTATGTGACTGTATGAGTAATCTAAAGCAGTATGGTTATAATTCAATTGCAAAATGGAGTTAGTCGGTCCAGCTGACCATTGTTATATTTATTTATTTATGAAATATTTAACAATGTTATTATTTAAAATTGGATGTGTGACTCAAATGTTTGTGGAGATTCTTCAGTGCAAGTTTTATAGAACTCACAATGCAATGTAAAACATTTCTAATGATAAGGAACTACTTGCATCAGTGTGTTTTGATAATGGTCTGCCAAAGTATATGGCAGGAAAATAAGATAACCCCCAATAGAATTCAGGACATAGATTTTCTCTTCACTGAGAGCTCACTAATCTGCATCAAAATGCCAAGAAATCAGACAATCTTCTGAAATATGCTGTTAAATTTCTGGTCAATGTAAATGATATAATTTTTATCCTGCTATGACATTGCCATATGTTTGCTGCCTGGCTAACATGTTACATGTTAACACGGGATGCGATAGAAATGAAGTTTACAGTTTTGATGTGGCATGTTGTCAGTACTGTAATGTTATTTTTTATTGCACTTTATTAAAATTGCATTTTATTTATGAAGTTTCAATTTTCTATGTGTTTACATTTTTCCATAAAACTATTTGGCCATTTAATTAACAAAGCACATGTATATGACAAAAAAGACTGTATTTTAATTGCAATTGTTAATTGATAAATATTTATATTTAAATAAAGGAAAAATTGTTTTCTGTACATGTTATCCATCAATTTTGTTGTCTCTATTCAAATCATTGAGCTGATCTGAAATGAGTATTCAACTGAAATGTTAATAGACACTCGCAGCACCATAGGCTCAAACCTCTTCCAGAAACAGGACTCATCTTTTAGGCTGACACTTCATTGCAACCCTGAGGGAGTGCTGCACTGACATTGGTACCTTCCTTCTAATAAAGAATTAAACCAAGTACATGACTGTCCTCTCACGTGAACAAACAATGGTCTGTGACATGAATCAAAACACTGGAGAATCTCTGATGCCCTGGCTAAACTAAGTGTCGATTTCAGGGAGTTTTGTGCATGGTCTTACTCAATGAGCTTGAGTGAGTTATCGCATGCAATTCTTTGATAAAACCAAGAGAACTGTGGATGCTGTAAATCAGGAACCAAAACAAAGTTGCTGGAAAAGCTCAACAGGTCTGGCAGCACCTGTGGAAGAGAAACAGAGTTAATGTTTCTGGTCCAGTGTCCAGTGTCACCAGACTGGACACATTAACTCTGTTTTCTCCTCCACAGATGCTGCCAGACCTGCTGAACTTTTCCAGCAACTTTGTTTTTGTTCCCTGCAATTCTTTGCCGATCATCACCCTAAGTATGCACCATGGATTCATGACACAGCTCTCCAATGTTGCCTTGCACTCACCATTGCTGGGATCTTCTAGCATTATGTCGTCATTACTGTATTTAAAATGTGGATGCACAAATGAGGCCAACCTGCTCAGAAGTAGTTACCTGTTTCAGTAGCTGTTTAAAAAAGTAGTTCATGAGATGTGGGTATCAGTGGCTAGGTTAGTAATTGTCCATCCCTAACTGCCCTAGAGTTGAGTGACTTACTTGACCACTTCAGTGGGCAGTTAAGAGTCAACCACTTTGCTATGGTCTTTGGTTCACATGTAGGCCAGACAAACAGGGGCAACAGGTTTCATTCCCTCAAGGATATTACTGAGCCAGTTTGCTTTTCACAACAGTGGATAAAAAAATTACCATTTGGGCTAGTTTCTTTCTTAATTCCAGATTTGCGTTGAATTCAAATTTCACATGGTGGGAACTGAACTCTTACCAAGGACATTAAAGCTTGGATTTCCAGATTACTGGTCCAATGACATTAACATTACACTGCGAGATAGCAAGAACTGCGGATTCTGGAGTCAGAGACAACACAGTTTGGAGCTTGAAGAACACGGGAGGCCAGGCAACATCAGTTGAGCAGGAAAGTTGATGTTTCTGTTCAGGACCCTTCTTCAGAAATGGGTAGGGAGAAGGGAGCTCAGAAATAAATAGAGAGAGCAAGGGTGGGGCAGAGGAAGGAAGGTGGGGTTGCAATAGGTGAGTGCACTTGGGGAGTGCTGGGGATTGTTCAGTGGGGATGGATGGGGCAGAGAAGTGGGAGGAATGATGGACAGGTTGCATCAGGCCAAGGAGGCGGGGATGAAAGGGAGGGTTGGACATGGGATGAAGCTGGGAGTGGAGAGATTTTAAAATTGGTGAAATTCATCTTTAGGTCTTTTGACGATCGGCTGCCCAGGTGGAATATGAGGTGCTGCTCCTCCCGTTTCGGGTGGTGTCATTGTGACACTCAAGGCAACCCAGGATGGACATGTCATCCAGGGAGTGGGAGGTGGTGTTAAAATGGTCGGCAACAGGAAGATGATGTTGTTTGTTGCATACAGAGCACAAATGCTCTAAAAAATGATCTCTGAAGTCTATGCTTGGTCTCACTAATTTAGAGGAGGCCACATCGGTAGTAGAGGATGCAGTAGACCAGGTTGACAGATGTGCAGGTGAACCCCAGCCTAATATGGAAGCCTGGGATGGAGGTGGGGGGTGGGAATTGTTGAGGGAGAAGTTAGCAATTACTGCATTGCAGGGAAAGGTGCCAGGGGTGGGGGGTATAATGGGGAGTGTGCAATGGATTGCGCGGAGAGAGTAGTCCATACGAAAGGCAGGTAGGAGTGGGGAGGCAAATAGTTCTTTGGTTGTGGAGTCGGATTGTAGGTGGCAGAGAATGATACATCAGACGCGGAAATTGGTGCAGTGAGATGTGAGGAGAAAGCGGATTCTGTATTTATTTTTGTGGGGGAGAGGGAATGTGAGGGCAGAAATGCTGGAAATGCAAGAGATGCAGTTGAGGTCATTCTCGATAACCAGAGGAGATTGTTATGGTCTTTGAAGAAGGATTATATCTGGGAATTGTGGAAGTTGAACACCCCATCTTGAGAGCACAGGCACCGGAGGCAGAGGAATTGGAGTAGGGGACCACATTCTTGCACGAAGTTGGGTGAAAGAAGGTGTAGTCGAGGTAGCTGTGGGAATTGTTGGGTTTGAAATAGATGTCAGTTTCAAAATGGTCACCAGAGATGGAGACAAAGAGGTCCAGGGAGGAGAGAGATTTATCAGAGATAATCCAGGTGAATTTGAGGATGGAGTGAAAGGTGTTAGTAAAGTTGATGAACTGTTAACGTGGCCTCATGGGAGCACAAGGCAGTGCCGATGCAGCCAACGATGTAGCACAGGAAGACGTGGGGAATAGTGCCAGTGAAACAATGGAAGATGGACTGTTCCATGTATCCTACGAAGAAGCAGGCATAGCTTGGACTCATGTGAGTGCCCATGGTCACCTGCTTATCCACAGTTTGGAGAAATGTGCAGCAATGACACAAGAAGGTAAATAAGATTCTGCATCCTCCAAGGGCAAGTGCCACCATTTTTCGCCTGCTAATTCACGCTCACTATACCTCTACCATTGCATCCACCTCACAACAAAGCTCATGGTTTACCACTCTCAGCATCACAAATGGTACATTTCCTTATGGGTTCTTGCCCATCCTGTCCCAAGCAAATCATTAATCCTCTCTGCCCTCTGCAATGGCGACTCACTCACTTAGGACACTTCACCACTTTTTGGATGGTGTTATTGCAACGCCACCATCCATAGATAGAAGGTGCATCCAGATACTGGCCATTGGGAGCATGCCCTGAATTCCTGAGAAATATTGATCAAGATGGATGTCTAGGGAAGATGCTGTACTTTGGGACTGCCAGTTATCTGCTCTGACTTCCACATTGGGCATTGGTGCTGTCTAGTTTCTCTCAATTACCTGGGAAATTACAAACTCTATTTCACCATTTGAAATTAGTTAATAATAAGATGTTAATATGTGCAATAGACTTCCGGCCCACGAGCAAGCTTCTCATATCAGCGTTAAAATCTTGAATGCATGATTGGACTTGTAATTTTCAATGTTGAGAATCTTATTTTTCTGTTCTCACCAGAGTTTACCAACTTGCCATTTCCCATGCCTTTCAGGTTTGGGGAGGTTCTTCCTTCCAGCTTACAGTACGTTAATGGCTTAGGAACAAGAAATAGTCCTCTAACCCCTCTCATTCTATCCATATAACTCTCTATCCATAAGCTTTAACTTAATTTCATTCATAAAAGCTTACCTCAAGATGAATGAAAGCCTGCCTATTTGAAGAATAGGCAGGGGAACTTTATTGTTTAGGGGACAAAAATGTCGCATTCTGACAGTAGGTTAATGTTGTGTTTCTAGGTTCTCAAAGTCTTTCATGCAGGTCAACTATCCTGATCCTATCTCTTTTGCTTTCAACAGCATGCAATGAATACTCAGTACCACCCTAATCCACATGAAATATTTTCACAGGCGCAATCTAATAGTGACATTGTTTCATACAGCACAGAAATAGACCCTTCAGTCTGACTCATCCATGCCAAGCAGGCATCCCAATCTGACCTAGACCCGTTTGCCAGATTTGGACCATAACCTTCTGAATCCTTCCTATTCATATACCCAGATGTCCAGATGCCTCTTAAATGCTATAATTGTACATAGGCCCACCACTTACTCTGGCAGCTCATTCCATACATGTACTAGCCTCTGCAGGAAAACTTCGTAACTTAGATCCCTTTTTCAGATCTTTCACTTCTCATCTAAAACCCATGCCCTCTAGTTTTAGACTCCCTCATCCTAGGAAAACAGATCTTGGCGATTCACCATACCCAGAACATTCATGATTTTATATAGCTCTGTGAAGCCACTCCACAGCGTTCAACGCTCCAAGGATAACAGCCCCATCCTATTCAGCCTCACGATATAGGTAAAACTCTCCAGGGCAAAATGTTTTCTGCACCTCTCAGGTTTAACAGCATCCTTCCTGTAGAAGGATGCCCCAAATGATATGCAGTATTCCAAAAATGGCGTCTCCAAAGTCCTGAACAGCGTAACATGACGTCCCAACTCTGACACTCAATGGTCTGATCAATGCAGGCAAGCATCCCAAATGTCATCTTTTCTACCGTGTTATCCTGAAACTTCACTTTCAAGGGGCTACACAACTGCTCACCGAGTCTCTTTGTTCGGCAACATTTCCCAAGCCTGAATGTGCCTTACCAAAATGCAACTCTTCATATTTATATAAATTAAACTGCATTTGTTACTCCTTGGTGCATTGGCCTATCTGATCAAGGTCCCATTGTACTCTTAGATACCTTCTTCACTGCACACTACACCACCTATTTTGTTGAAGTCGGCAAACATACTACCCAGACCTCCTATGTTCACATCCAAATCATTTCTATAAATGATGTAAAGCAGTAGACACAGCACTGATCCTTGTGGTGTGCCACTGGTCTTAAGACACCCTCACCATCATCCTTTGTCTCCTGGATTCAAGCCATTTTTGTTTCCAATTGTCTAGCTCTCCCTGGACCCCATATGATCTACCCTTACTAACCATGTTGTGGTACAATGATTAGCACTGCTGCCTCAAAGCACCAGGGACCCAACTTCGATTCCAACCACTGGTGACTGCCTGCGTGCTGTTTGGACGTTCTCCTTGTCTCCTTGTGGGTTTCCTCTGGGTGATCTGGTTTCATCCCACAGTCCAAAGATGTATCGGTTAGGTATTGGCCTTGCTAAATTGCCCAATGTCCAGGGATATGCATGCTAGGTAGATTAGCCATGAGGAATTCAGGGTTATTAAATATGAGGTTTGGGTCTGGGTGGGATGCTTTTCAGTGGGTTGGTGTGGGCATGATGGGCAGAATGGCTGGCTTCCATACAACATGGAGTCTATGATTTTAACCAGTCTCCCATGCAGAAGCTTTTCGACCACTTTGTTGAAATCCATATAGACAACGTGTGCTGCTCTGCCTTCATCGTTCTTCATTGTTACGTCTTCAAAAATTCACTCAAGTTAGTGGGGCATGATTTCTCACACACAATGCTAAGTTGATATCCCAAATCAGTCCTTGCCTGTACAAATGCATGTAAATCCTGTTACTCAGGATTCCCTCCAATAACTTACCCACGACTGACAGAAGGCTCACTGCTCTCCAGTTGCCTGACTTTTCCTTACAGCCTTTCTTAAATAGTGCAAACACGTTAGCCAACCTCCAGTCTTCTGCCATCGCACCTGTGGCTTTGGTGATATAAATATCTCAGCAAGGGGCCCTTCAATCACTTCCCTAGCTTCTGACAAAGTTCTGGGAAGCGCCTGGTCTAGTTCCAGGGAATTATCTAGCTCTATGCTTTTTAAGACCTCAGTACTTTCTCTTCTGTAATATGAAATCATTCCAAGTCATTAATAGTTATTTCCCCAAGTCCCTCACCTCCATGTCCTTCTCTGCAGCAAAGACCAATGCTCATTGTTAGCCCAAAACACGAAACAGCGGTTCACAAGCATGACTTTATGAGGTACTTAACTGATATTGCGGTGCCCTTTCTCCAAGATCCAGTAAGTACAGACTTCTTCAGTCGCTTGGTCCTTCAAAAGAAAGGAGTTTCTTTGTGCAAATAGTTACAGTATTAGGGGTGATGCTTCTCCATGTTGATCAGCTCATGAGACATTTCAGTCATATGCAGTCTGACGTCTAGTTGTTAAATGCCCCCAGCATTAGTGGCGAAGACTGACCAGGCCAACAAGCTGGAGGTAGCCACACTGACTGATACTAGAAGTCCTGACAAGGACAGTAAGTGAGTGAGGCTGATCTTAAAAGTGGGTTTGCCTCCAAAGCTATGGTTTGTAGTTGTGTTCTTGCCCTATGCAAGCTTCTGGGGAAAGACCTGTCCTGGCTTCCTCTGTCAGTTAAGAAGTCCTCTTTTTGGCTATCTGCATTGAAAACAATTTCCCCTTTTCTCATGGACAACTGTTAGGAAAACATTGAGAGAGGCACTACTATCACATGTGCTAAAGAAACGTTATTGAACTGAGACGTTAAATCTGTTTCACTCTCCATAAATATAGCTGAGCAGCTAAGAATTTTCAGATTTTCTGCTTTCATATCTGATTTCTAACATTTGCAGTGTTTTGCTTTTGTGCAAAGTTAAGACAGAGAGATAGAGCGGGTAGGAAATTCTATGCCCACTCGTGGAGAGGTCAAAAACTGGAACATAGATTTATTGGTTGAATTTGTGAAAGGATTAATGAGGAGTTGAAGAGTGATGGTGATAAAGTTCTGGAAAGGGTGTTTGAGTCAGAAATCCACATCACAGTTTAGAGCAGGATAACAGAGGGATGTTGTCTAGTTGCTCCTCCAAACAAGTCACATCAGTCGTTCTAGAATGTAATGAATGAATTTGCCCAGGTTGTACCCATGCAATACAGTCCCAAGTTTTTATGGAACAAAGTTCTAATCACAGTGAATACTAAACATACTATTTGTCATACCATTTGGCCCCTTAAGTCTCTTGTAGACTTATGCAGGTACTCTCTCTCTGGCTCGGCTCGGGGACTGCAAAGATGCTTTCTTCTTCTCTCTCTCTTGGTGGTCAATTGGTCTCTGCCTCTTGCCATGCTGATCTCCTTGGAAAGCCTCAGCAGATTCTAAGAGGATTCAAGAAAGTGGTCTGCAGACAAACCCTGTTTTTCTGTTTTTTAGATAGTGTTTGAGAATATTTTGTTGAATGTGGAAGATATCCTTAATCAATCATTTGGATGGCATGCTACTCTTAGTTTCTTTGTGCAGCAAGAGCCAAGGCTTTTCTGTCTGGGCTCTCCTTTGTTTAGCGTATAAATTGTTGAGGTACGTCTGCCCAGGATAACTGTTGCCTTTTGCAGTATTCTAATGTCATTAACAACTGGCTGCATTCCATGCTTCAACCAGTCTCACAGAAACCACATCCATCTTTGCACTAGCATTCATACCCCACCAATCCCACCATGGCCTCCTTTCTGCCATGTCGAAGTTGCATGTTTCACTTTGCTCGGGGATGGTTTTTCAAGTTCATGGCAGTAAGTGTCATGGCACTGGTATCATGAAAAAGGCACAAAAGGGGCAGTACAGTAGCTCATTGGTACGTACTACTGCCTCACAGCACCAAGGACGCAAGTTCAATTCCATTCTTTCTGTGTGGAGATTGCACATGCTACCCATATCTGTGTGCATTTCCTCCAGGTGCTGCGTATTGCTCCCACAATCCCAAGATGTGTGGCATTGTGGATTGGTTATGTTAAATTATGCATAGTGTTCAGGGATGGGCAGTCTGGTTATCCATGGGAAATGTGTGATTATACGTTGTGCAGTGCCCCTAAGGGTGATGCTCTTCAGAGTCTCGGTGGGGACTGAATGGGCAGAATGGCCAGCTTCTACACTGTAGGGATTCATTGAAAAGGTCATAGGGAATTTATGCATTGTAATAATTTACCGTTGACCTTTTGGAAATAAGTTGTATCTGGTGTTAGACACTAAAGCAAACCACAAAATCGCTTCCATCACAGTTGTATGACGGAGCATTTTGTGGAAATTTCAAGCCATTGTGTAACAAATTGAAATGTGTAACAATTTAACGGCATTAGTTGCAGTTGATCGTTTGTCAATTAGCTTGTTGCATTCAATTTGACACATAAATGATTCAAAATCAAAATGATTCAATGGTTAAAAAATTTTAACTTTTAGCCTATTAGGTACCTAAAGGTTGCAGCAAATAAATGCCATTAAATAACTGGTTATATGTTTCTAAAATATATTTGGAATTGTTTATTACATGATTCTATCATCATTTGTATCATTTCTCTTTGCTATTTGAATGTTTAGCAACAGCTGCGTTTACGCTTCAGACTTTTGCTTTTCCTGCTCCTCTGATGCTGCTTGGCCTGCTCTGTTCATCCAGCTCTACACCTTGTTATCTCAGATTCTCCACCATTTGCAGTTGCGCCTATTTCTCTTGGTTTTCAGGGATATGCTGAGAAAGTAGGCAAATTATTGGAATAGGAATTTTTTAGATAGTTTATAAAGTTGTTCAGAAACAGCAGTTTAGATATGATGCATTAGTTGATTAGATAGAAAAACCATATGACCCAAAACAATTGAGAATGGTTCAATGAAATGAGAGAACAAATAGACAGCTGATACAGAGTGACAGAGTGTGCCCATCTTAATAAAGTAATGAAGGCAGGAACCGGCTTTCTAGCTGAAATTGTAGGGATCGCTTCTTTGGGTCTTCCCTCAATCTCTTCTTGTCCATCTTCCATCTGAAGAGGACAGGTCACTTCGAAGGTCAAGTCTCTCACAAGAATTGCCTGAAGAGTAGTGACTCTTGACTCTGTTGATAAACTTTATTTCCACGATCTGATAGCTTACACTGTGTCATTCACCCATTTGAACCCTTCTAGCCAATGGATGTAAAACAACTACTCACAGCAACAGGATAATTGTTGTCCCCTTCAATCAAAAGGGAAATGTTTTTCATACTTTTGTAACAGAAACTTTGTTTTCCGAAACACGACATTGAGAATTGAGTACAAATGGTCCCAGATATTTCATTAATGTCAATGGGATGGAATACAGCTACCTTGTGATCTTGACTGTAAATTCATTTTTCCCTTGTTTATTACAAAGTATTTATTTTAGGGAAAGCAGATACCTTCTGAACTTGAAATTTCAGGAGATTCTGTGCTACGGAAGAAATTCAAGAAAATAATCATTTTTAAAGGGATCTAAATTCCAACAAATCCAATGGAGTGAGAATATTGGACAAAAAGGAGCCGAATGACCTACTCTTGCTCCTACATTGATTCATTTCTTTTCTAATTTTCCTTCTATCTATCTATTTTCTATCTTTCCACACAAAAATATTTTAAATATACATTTTTTCTGAACTTCCTTGCACTACACAGGCCTTTCAAGAGAACAACACAAATACTTTACACATCTCACATAAATGTCATTGAGCTGGAATTTTTTGAAGGCAGCAGAGTCCCAATGCCAGGTCTGAAGTTTGAGTTCATTGACCCTGCTTTAAGAAGTAGCATGACCCATGAATGCATTTTGCCGGAGCCAGCCCTTTGGTGGCTACTGCTGGGTATGTTGCCCTTCAATCAGGACACCCATTCAGAGGCAGCTGCATCACTACCATGAATGTGAGTCAGTGGCAGACTGCCCTCAAATGGAGGTCTCGCGCGACCAGGGCCTACCTGACTGGTCATGGTGGCAGGAATCACTGATGCAAGGCAGCCCTGAGGCCATGAAAAGTGCCAGCTGTTGCTAGGGAGGGATGGTTTCTCTTTGGGTCATGGAATTCTCAAAAACCATCTGCACCCACCCCAAGCACTAAACACCAGGGCCTCGTTTGGCAATTTCCTGAAGCAGCAACAGGCCCACACTGCTGGTAAAATGGCAGCTTAATAGCAGCTCATTGGGAATCCTGGCAGCCACTTTTCCCACTTTCTTCCTGAAACATTTACTCTGTTGTTCCCACTTTATCATTTCTCAGCCAACTGACAATACCCTCAAAATTTCCATCATTGAATCCACTATTTTAATGTGGGGGGGAGTGATTTTTAATTCAAATGCAAATAAACATGTTGAATAAAATTAAGAAGAATATCACATCAATACATTCCACTTTTATCCACTGATTCCATTCACAAAAATACTTTTGGCATAAATCCATTGATAATTGACTGCGTTTACATTCCGTGGAACCTGATGGTATTATTTAGATACAAACATATGTCTTGAGTCGAATAAGAGATATATAATTGATTTAAGCATTGATTCACTGGAATATAACGTTAATGCTAATATATTACCTGTCTTTTTATCACAATTTTTAAGCAGATTTTTTGCAACAATTTACAGGTACTGTAGCTAATTATTTGTACAGCAAGAACAAAATTTAAAATACAAAATACTGGAGGAAATTGATTTTTTGGTATATTTGAAGCAATCCAATTGAAGCTTTTTGCCCTTGAATTTACACATAATATAGTTTACATGCCTGGTTTTGTGCTTATCAAACCAGTGGAAAGTTTGTATTTCACAACACTCTGGGAAATTCCTAGGAAGTTACATCTTTTCATGTCATTGCGTGAGTGAATTGTGGTCATAAATAGGGACACTGAAAAATGGGGTGTTAGAACAGCAACAGAGCACAGCAACAAGAAGAATATTAAGACCATTATCCAAGAAAAGACAATGAACAGCAAAGTTACTCTTATCATTTTGACTCTCTTTGTAGTTTATCTGGTTTCCACACAAGGTAAGAAATATACTTCGCAAAAGCATTTATAAAAATGTCCTATTTTATACAGCATATTCATGTAAATAATTGACTTTGATATTTAAATTAGATATTTGTGCATAGTGTATAGCTTTAAATTGTTAACAGCTTGAATTTTAACTTTTAAAACACAGTTGTTGCTAATGTTAGACTGAATTTACACTTACACAAATTACATACTTTCACAGGTGAGTGCAAATAATGTCACGTGAGACTTACATTTGAAGTAATGAGTGGTATTTAGTATTAGGAAGAATAATTTGTTAAACTTAGAATGAACAGGCTACTTCCAGGGATTTGTAGGCAGTTTGCTACTTGAGAAACATGTTCAAAAGTGTTCATAGCTGGTCTTGCATTTTTGTCGCCGAGATGTTAAGCCACAATCGCACCTTTGTAGAAGTACCGTCCATGTAAACAAAGACATGGTTGCATGTAAACTTACTTACTTTCAAGTCAGCTGGTAAGGTGCAAATGGATGTTCAGTAAGACAGAAATGGAAACATGTCACCGTTAAGGGGAATATTTTTTCTCCTCAGGCTTCAATATCTCCTTACAATTCAGCAAAATATACTGCCGAAGCAAAGTTATCCCATTTAGCCAATAAGAAGGGTCAAGCTTGATGTTATTTTATTATTTACCGGAGGAACTCTAATTCATGTCAATGAGATTACGGTGCATGCTTACTAACTTTGAACAGAACAGTTTCTCGTTATGTTTTGCTTTTATTCGCCAAGCTGTTAATCAGACTCGCATTTGGATGCTTAAAGGTAAATGTATGTGAGGATCATGATAGCCAATTTATATAGGTATCCAAATAACAAGTAATGAAATTTATCCCTTAACTGTGAGGATCCTGTTAACCTGACAGAATTTCTAATACAGAGCTGAAATTTGCAAACTAAGTGAAGAAATAAAGTACTAAGCAACGGAAATTTTTATTTTTCTGCAGTTAAACATGACAAATATTGAAGAATTCCAGGTCATAACTTGAAATTTGCTGGTGCATTTTATTTAGATTATATACAGTGTGGAAACAGGCCCTTCAGCCCAACAAGTCCACACCACCCCTGGGAGCATCCCACCCAGACCCATCCCCCTATTACCCACACACGCCTGAACACTATGGGCAATTGAGTTTACCCGATCCACCTAGCCTCCACATCTTTGGACTGTGGGAGGAAACCAGAGCAAACTCACGCAGACATGGGGAGAACATGCAACTTCCACACAGACAGTTACCCAAGGCTGGAATCAAACCTGGGTCCCTGGCACTGTGAGGCTGCAGTGCTAACCACTGAGCCACCGTGCCACCTGTGAAACTTTCATTTCATCCTTCCAGAACTCTCCTCCCCATTTCAAATTCTCCAATAGAGAGCTCAAAAAGTTTCAGTTTGATGTCTTGGCTGAGTGTATCATTTCTTCAGTAGTCTACTGATGTGTCGCCATATTTTGCATAGTCAAATTCTGATTTGGTGATCAAAGTTAGCACCATCAGACCCAGAGGCAACAATCTCCACAGATGAGAGATTTACTCCCACTGTGGCCCACTCAAAGACTTCATTTTTTTGACTTTCATATTTAAATTGAATGTTAATGAGCTGAAATATAAAGGCTAACAATTGGCTGGCACCTATGCTGCTATGGAGAACTTTGAACATGTCAGTTTCTGGCAGTGAGATATCACCTTGTCCAAGAATACCCCGAAGTCCGTAAGGAAAATAAGTTACAGTTAAAGGTACCAATAGTAATATTTTATATCCTGTTTTCCCACAGCTGCATCTCTTAGACACACAGGAGTGAGCTTGCGATGCCAATGTATTAAAACAAACTCCAAATTCATCCATCCAAAACACATGGAGAATATTGAAATCATTCCAAGTGGCCCACATTGTCCAACTGTTGAAATCATGTAAGTTTGATTATAGCTAAACCCGCTGTGCTTGGGCACAAGGTTAAATAATTTTATTCCTTTTTGAATTGCAAATAAATAACGGAGCATTAAAAAGTTATCTTTCTTTTCATTTCCTTCAGTGCAACCCTTAAAAGTAGATCTCAAGTGTGTCTGGATCCTAACTCTGTTTGGGTGAAAAAGATCATTGACATGATGACCAATGTGTAAGTTTTGACATTTAGTTTGTGCTATCTTAGCACTCTGAGAAGTAGCAAGCAGCACATGGGGAAGAAGGGAGTCAATATATTGGGCACATTTTTATCTTCACTGTCAAGACAGTAATTCAGGAATTCAGACTGACAAACTTTTAGGAAACTCATCTGATCATGGGGAACAAAATCAGGTGGATTTTTTTGAAGAGCGAGTGACTTACTTCACTAGACACTGTCTAAATAGTAACAGTGAAAATCTATAATTAATTTGGCAAATTATTGGTAAAATTATATTTTTAGGATGGCAAAAAAGAGACTAGAGAACTTGAAATGAATAAAATGCAATGATTAGCGAAAGCTTATTGGACAACTGAAACCTTAGTTCAAACCATTATTTCTGCAGAGTGGTGAGGGAAGGAAATTGCAATGTAGACAAAACTCCTCGATTGAACACCAAAAAGGGCCTCTTCAGGTACTTCATGAACTGTTCAAAAAACAACGCTGTTTCTTTAGTTGGCAATGTGCCTTAATTTTCATTCTGCATTTTACCCTCTGTGGTCTGAATGTAGTGCTGATCCATTTCTCACACACCCATTCCATTACTTTGTATACAGTAGAGAACTGGCTTCAATCCAAGTTATGCTAACATTGTCAAAGTGCTTTGTTGCAACTTCATTTGCTGACTTGAAAAAGCTTTAAATTTTAGCAATTATTATCAGGTGGATATACGTTTTGTGGCTCTTTACTCAAATGTCTTCCCATGACAAAGGGCAGCATGCTGCTGACCAGTGACATATAAGAACAACATTTTGTTCCTTATCCTCTTTCTATCAGCTAATCCCCAACACATTAATTAATGGAAAATGTTATAGGACCTGCTTGTATGCTTTGATGCAAGAAAGTTATCTGATTAAGTTTTAATTTAGGATTTTCAAAGGAATTTGTGAAGTCAATAGAAAACCTTTTCTCATTAATGAAAAGGTCTAGAATAAGAAGCATACTTTAAGATCCTTTCAGCTATTTTAAAGTAGCAGAGCCATTCAAAAGTGATTCAATCTGAAATTTCTTTGCACAAAAGTAAAGTGATGCTACTTCAATTGATGTTTCAATCTGAAATTTTTCACTGATCAGAATTGTTTGTATGTTCTGATGAACTTGCGTGTGAAATAATATTTAAGATATTAACTTAAGAAGTGGATTTCTTCCCTGCATATTTTTGGTATATATTCCAGCGTGATTGATGGTAATTTTGCATTCATTTCTGTATTTTGTACAGTACAAAGATGACCGATAAAGCTCACTGAGAGACTCAAAGACTTGACTGTGACGTATAGCCATGCTGAGACACTCCATAACCTCAGGAATTTAAATTTGTTTAGCAATCATGTTCAAGCTTGTTTTAGATCTTTGTATGTGACTGTATGACTAATGTAAAGCAGTGTGGTTGTAATTCAATTGCAAAATGGAGTTAGTCTATCTAGCCGACCATTGTTATATTTATTTATTTATTAAATGTTTAACAATGTTATTATTTAAAATTGGATGTGGAACTCAAATGCTTGTGGAGATTCTTCAGTGCAAGGTTTATAGAACTCCCAATGCAATGTAAAACATTTCAAATAATAAGGAACTACTTGCATCAGTGTGTTTTGCTAATGGCAGAAGAATAAGTTGACCCCCAATGGAATTCAGGACATAGATCTTCTCTTCACTGAGAGTTCATTAATCTGTATCATACTGCCAAGAAATCAGACAATTTTCTGAAATATGCTGTTAAATTGCTCGTCAGTTTAAATGGTTTAATTTTTATCCTGCTTTGAGATTGTCACATGTTTGCTGCCTGGTTAACATGTTACATGTTAATGTGGGATTCAATGGAAATGAAGTTTACAGTTTTGATGTGGCATATTGTCATTATTGTAATGTTATATCTTATTGCACTTTATTATAATTGTATTTTATTTATGAAGATTCCATGTTCTATGTTTTTAGATTTTTCCATAAAACTATTTGGTCATTTTATTAACAACAACATATGTACATGGCAAAAAGTCTCTGTATTTTAACTGCAATTGTTAATTAATAAATATTTATATTTAAATAAAGGAAAAATTGATTTCTATATATGTTATCCATCAAATTTATTGTCTCTATTCAAATCGTTGAACTGATCTGAAATGAGGATTCAAATGTATGTTAATAGACACTCTCAGCACCATAGACTCAAATCCCTTCCAGAACCAGGATTCATATTCTAGGCTGACATTTTTATTGCAACACTGAGGGAGTGCTGTACTGACATTGGTACCTTCCTTCAAATGAAGAATTAAACCAAATACATGTCTGTCTTCTCACATGAGCAAGCAAGGGCCCGTGACTTGAATCAAAAAACTGGGGAATTCTGTGGTGCTCTGGCCAAAAATCATCCACTGAAAACATCTGAAATATATGACCTGGTCATCGCATTGCTATTTGTCAATAGTTGTGCCAAATTTAGCTGCCTCATTTTCCTACATTACATTGTGAATGATACTTCAAAAGTTGTTCACTTTCTAAAGTGTTTTGGGAGCTTCTGTCATTGTGAAGAGCTTTAGAAATGCAGGGTTAAATTTTATTGAAAATCAACTAAGTGTCAATTTCAGGGAGTTTCATGAAAGCTCTATCCCAATGAGCTTGAGTGTGTTATTCCATGCAATTATCTGCTGCTTATCTCATTAAGTATCCACCATGGATTCATGATACAACTTTGCCATGTTGCCTTGCACTCACCATTGCTGGATCTTCTAGCATTATGCTAGCATCACTGCATTTAAACCATAGATGCACATTATATCAAATGATGCCAACCTGATCTGAAGTCGCTACCTATGTTGGTAGATTTTTTAAAATGTAGTTTGTGAGATGTGGGTATCAGTGGCTAGGTTAGTAATTGTCCGTCCCTTATTGCCCCACAGTTGAGTGACTTACTTGGCCTTTTAGTGGGAAGTTTAGAGTCAACCACATTGCCATGGACCTTGGTTCACACGCAGGCCAGACCAGATAAGGACAATAGGTTTCATTCCTTGAAGGATATTACTGAACCAGTTTCAGCAATGGGTACAAGGTTGTCAGTTGGGCTGGTTTGTTTTTTAATTTTAGATTTTTGCTGAATTCAAATTTCACATGGTGGGACTTGAACTTCTACCAAGAACATTAAAACTTGGTGTTCTCAGTTACTGGTCCAACAACATTACGCATACACTGCTTCTTCCCCACAGTTCAGAGAAATGTGCAGCAATGTCACAAGAAGATCAATAACATTCTGCATCCTGCAAGAGCAAGTGGTCTGCTACTTCGCCCTTACCGTAACTCTGTCATTGCATCCACCTCTCAGCAAAGCTCATGGTCTACCTCTCTCAGCATCACAAGTGGCATTTTTCCTTATGGACTCTTACCCATCCTGTCCCAAGCAAACCATTGATCCACCCTGCCCTCTGCACTGGCAACTCCCTCATTTGGTACACCTCACCACTCTTTGGGTGCCATAATCCCAATGCCACCTTCCATGGATGGAGGGTGCAGCTAGATACTGGCTGTGGGGAGCATTCCCTTAAGGTCTTGTGAAATATTGATCAAGATGTAAAATATTGATCAAGGGAAGACACAGCAGTTTGTGACTGCCAGTTACCTGTTTCAGACTTCTATGGTGGGAATTGGTGCTGTCTAGTTTCTCTCCATCACCTGGGAAAATACAAATTGTATTTCACAATTTGAAATTAGATAATAATGGGATGTTAATGCATGCAATAGACTTCCCTCTCACTAGCAAGATTCTCATCTCACTGCTAAAATTTTGGGTGATTGATTGGCCTTGTAATTTTCAATGTTGAGAATCTCATTTTTTTGTTCTCACCAGAGTATACCAACTCACCATATCCCACATTTTTCAAGTTTGGAGAGCTTCTTCCTTCCAGCTTACAGTATTTTAATGACTTAAGTAATAAGAAATGCCCCACTAACTATATTATTCTATCTAAATAACTCTCCATCCGTAAGTATTAACTTAATTTCATTTGTAAAAGTTTACCTCAAAACGAATCAAAGAACAGAGTTTTCCAAGCCTGTCCAAAGCATTTTGAAGAGCAGCCAAGGGGAATTTATTGGGTAGCTGGCAAAAATTCAGTTTTCTGATAGCTAGTTAACGTTGAGTTTTTATATTCTCGAAGGCTTTCAGGCAGATCAACTTTCTTGACATTACCTCTTCTGCATTCAGTTATGTGCAATGAATACTCGCTACCACCCTAATCCACATGAATTAAGTTCACAGGCACAATCTAATAGAGGCATAGAGTCATACAGCACAGAAGTAGACCCTTCAGTCCGACTCATCCATGCCAACCAGACATCCCAATCTGACCTTGACCCATTTGCTTGCATTTGGCCCATAACCCTCCGAACCCTTCCTATTTATATACCCATCCAGATGCCTCTTAAATGCTATAATTGTACTTATCCCCACCATTCCTGCTGGCAGCTCATTCCATACATGCATCAACCTCTGCAGGAAACCTTTGTCCCTTAGTTCTCTTTAATATGTCTTTCCCCACTCATCTAAAACCTCTATCCTCTAGTTTTGGACACCCCCATCCTAGGAAAAACATCTTGGCTCTTCACCGTATCCACACTTCTCACGAATTCATAAACCTCTGTGATGTCACTCCTCAGTCTTCAATACTCCAGGGATAAGAATCCCAGTGTTTGCAGCCTCACCATGAAGGTAAAATTCTACAGGGCAAAATGTTTTCTGCACCCTCTCAAATTTAACAACGTCCTTCCTATAGAAAAGTAACTAAAATTGCATGCAGTATTCCAAAGGTAGCCTCTCCAATGTCCTGTACAGTGCAACATGATGCCCCTATATGACATCCTATAGTCCATGTTCTGATCAAAGCAGGCAAGCAGGCTAAATGTTGTTTTTTCCACCCTGTCTACCTCTAACTTCACTTTCAAGGCACTATGTATCTGCACCTTTAGGGCTTTTTGTTCGGCAAAACTCCTCAAGGCCATGAGTTGCCTTACCAAAATACTGCACCACACATTTATATAAATTAACATCAATCTGTCACTGGTCAGCCCATTGGCTCAAGTGATCATGGTCCTGTTGTACTGCGCAATAACTTTCTTCACTGTACACTACACCACGTATTTTGGTGAAATCTGCAACTTTACTAACCATGCCTCCTATATTCATATCCAAATCATTTATGGAAATGAGTAAAAGCGGTAGACACAACACTGATCCTTGTGGCATATCATTGCTTTCAAGCCTCCCTCATCACCATCCTCTGTCTCCTGCCTTCAAGCCACTTTTGGTTCCAATTGGCTAGCTCTCCCTGGATCCCATGTGATCTAACCTTACTAACCATGGGGGTAAAGTGATTAGCACTGCTGCCTCTCAACACCAAGGACGCAGGTTCAATTCCAGTCTCCGG
Organism: Stegostoma tigrinum; assembly: GCF_030684315.1. NCBI lineage: Eukaryota > Metazoa > Chordata > Chondrichthyes > Orectolobiformes > Stegostomatidae > Stegostoma > Stegostoma tigrinum. The sequence continues at coordinate 37,129,972 of NC_081354.1, read as the reverse complement.
TGACTGCCTGTGTGCTGTTTGGAAATTCTCCTTGTCTCCTTTGGGTTCTTCTCTGAGTGGTCTGGTTTCATCCCACAGTCCAAAGATGTGTGTGTTAAGAATTGGCCTTGCTAAGTTGCCCAATGTCCAGGGATATGCAGGCTAGGTGGATTAGCCATGGGAAATTCAGGGTTATTGGGTAAGGGATAATGGGAACTGCAGATGTTGGAGAATCCGAGATAACAAAGTGTGGATCTGGATGAACACAGCAGGCCAAACAGCATCTTAGGAGCACAAAAGCTGACGTTTCAGGCCTAGATCCTTCATCAGAAAAGCTGGAGGTATGGGTTTGTAGTTGTGTTGTTGCCCTATGCAAGGTTTGGTAAAAAGATCAGTCCGGGCTGCCTTTGTCAGTTGAGATGTCCTCTTTTTGGCTATCTGCAGTGAAAATAATTTCCTCTTCCCTCATGGACAACTGTTAGAGTAACATTGAACGAGGCATTACTATCACATACGCCAGAGAACATTTATTGATCTGAAATATTCAATCTGTTTCACTCTCCATAAATTTGCCTGATCAGCTAAGAATTTTCAGCATTTTCTGCTTTTATATCTGATTTCTAGCATTTGCAGTAGTTTGCTTTTGTGTAAAGTTAAGATAGAGGGACAGAGTGAATAGGGAAATGCTATGCCCACTATTGGAGAGGTCATTTACTGGAACATAGATTTATGGTTGAAGTGGTGAAAGGATTAATGAGGATTTGAAGAGTAATGGTGATAAAATTCTGGAAAGGGCATTTGAGTTTAAAATCCACATCGCAGTTTAGAGCAGAGACAGAGGAGTAATGTCTAGTTCTCCCACAAAACAAGTTAGATAAGTTGGGCCTGAATGTTATGAAAGAATTGGCCCAGGTGTCCTGCAATACTGAAGTGGTCAAATCAATATGATTTAACCACAAGCTGGTTAATGCAAAACAGTCCCAACTTTATTAGGAACAAATTTATCATAACATTAAATGCAAAACATACAATTTCTAATTCCATTTGGCCTCATATGTCTGGAGTCTCTGGTAGATTTTTGTAGTCACTCTCTCACTGGATGTGTCTCTGGGTCTGTGAAGATGTTTTCTTTTTCTCTATCTCTAGATGGTCAGCTGGTCTCTGCCCCTTCCCAGTCTTGTCTCCTTGGAAGGCCTCGGATGCTTGCAAGAGGGTTGAAGAGAGCGGTCTGCAGGTTAACCCCGTTTTTATACATTTTTGAATGGCTGTCTGGAATTTTCTGTCCAATGAGGGTGACTCCCTTAATAGTTTGAAACAGAGTCAATCATTTGGACATCATACTACTGTTAGTTTCTTGGTGTAGCATGAGCCAGTGCCTTTCTATCTGGGATCTCCTTTGTTTAGTGGATAAGTTGATGGGGCATGTCTGCCCAGGATAACTGTTGCCTTTTGCATAATATGATTGTCATTAGCACTTGGCTGCTATGTTTGCACTGTGTCTGCTTTTTTTATTCATTTGTGGGATGTGGGCATTGCTGACTGGCCAGCATTTATTGCCTGTCCCCAGTTGCCCTTGAGAAATGGGTGGCCAACTGCCTTCTTTAACCAATGCTGTCCAAGCACTGTGGGCTGACCCACAATGCCATTAGGGAGGGAATGCCACAATTTTGACCCAAGAATGGTGAAGGAATGGCAATATATTTCTAACTCAGAAGAGTGAGTGTTTTGGAGGGGTGCTTGAAGGTGGTGGTGTTCCCATATATCTGCTGCCCTTGTCTTTCTAAATGGAAGTGATCATGGGTTTGGAAGGTGCTGACTTTGGTGAATACCTGTGGTGCATCTTGTAGACAGTACAGACTGCTGCTGCTGAGTGTCAGTGGTGGAGGGTGTGGATGTTTGTGCATGTAGTGCCAACTAAGCAAGCTGCTTTGTCCTGGTGTCAAGCTTCTTAAATGTTATTGGGGCTGCAATCCTCCAGGAAAGTGGGGAGTATTCCATCACACACCTGACTTATGCCCTGTAGATGGTGGACAGGATTTGGGGCATCAAGAGGCACGTTACTTGCCACGGTTTTCCTAGGCTCTGGCCTGCTCTTGTAGCCACAGTGTTAATGTGGTGAGTCCATTTGAGTTTCTGGTCAATGATAAACCCCAGGATATTGGTGGATTCAGTGATGGTAACACCTTTGAATATTAAGGGGCTGTGGTTAGATTGTCTCTTATTGTTGACGGTCATTGCCTGGTATTTGTGTGGTGAAGACGTTACTTGCCATTTGTCAGCCCAAGCCCGGACATTGTCCAGATCTTGTTGAATTTGATTATGTACCTCTTCAGAGTCTGCAGAGTAACCCTCTGATAACCGTTATTTCTGGTTTTATTAGGGCTCTTTGAAGCTACACTCGGTCGAATAAGCCTTGATGCCAAGGACAGTCACTCTCACCTAACCTCTAGAATTCACCTCTTTTGTCCATGCTTGAGTCATGGCTGTAATGAGGTTCAGGAGCTGAGTGATCCTGGCAGAACCCAAAATAGGCATTACGGAGCAGCTTATTGCTGAGCAGATGCTGCTTGACAGTGCTATTGATAACACCTTCCATCACTTTACTGATTAAATACCAGTATTTTTATTAGATCGCCATCTATAGGCCAGTTGATTACTTTAATTGACCACCATCCTCAGTCAGCAGGTATCCAAGCTATTGCTGGCCCTGCTTTAGGTAACATCCAGCTGGCAGCAGGAAAATGTTGGGCTTCCTTTGCAATATCCTCAATGTCCATTTTACCAGCCCTTTGCCACTCCGTCTCAGTCTATCTCCAAAAAGCTGATAAAACTCAGTCCCAGCTTTACCACCATTTCTATTCCTTCTATTTTCTACTCCTGTATTTCCCTCATTTTACAAGAGTCAGCAAATAGTTTGGCTCATCCTCACTATCTAGGTAATTCTGGGTAAAATCCTGAACAGGTCAATCAGAGGTGAGTGATGTTTATGATGAAGCCACACAATGTCAAATGAAGCCTTGATGTCGAGGGCAGTCATTCTCTCCTTGATGTTGGGTTTCACCTCTACTGTCCATGCTCGGAACAAGCCTGTTATGAGGCAATGGCAGAACCCAAACTGCTTGGTAGGTTGGTGCTGAGTTATTGCTGCTTGATAAGCTAGTTAGTGACATCTTATTCACTTTACTGATGATTGAGAGTAGACTGATGGATCAGTAATTGACTGCCTTGGATTTGTCTGGCTTTTTTATACAATTCCTACAGTGCGTCAAAAGGCCAATGTGCCCATCGAGTCTTGCACTGACCCTCTGAAGAGCATCCTACCCAGACCCACACACCCCCATTCCTATAATCCAGTATTTACTATGGCTAATCTCCCTAGTTTGTAAACCCCAATACACAACAGGGCAATTTCCCTTGGTTTATCCAGCCAACCTACATATTTTGGGACTGTGACAGGAAACCAATGCAGAGAAAACTCCACACAGTCACCCAAGGCTGGGATTGAACCTGAGTTCCTGGCACTCTGAGGTAGCAGTGCTAACCATTTAGTCACTGTGCCACTCTTTTCCTTTAAGGTGCAGTTTTCCACATTGTTGAGTAGATGCCAGTACTAGAGCTATACGTTAGAAGTATGTGGATCAGGCAATAGCCAGTTCTGGAGCACAAACCTTCAGTACCATAGACGTGATGTTGTGAAGAACTTTACTGTAACCTGTACCTTCGGTCATTTCCTGATAACAGGTTGAGTGAATCAAACTGCCTTTGTCCCGGTAAATTTGGGGATATTTCACAATTCTTGTTGCAAAGGACTGGAAACATACTGTTGAATTTATCAAAGAATCAAAGAAAATTCTGCATCTGCACAAAATCTGTTCCAGTCATTCACAGCCCTGCTTTACTTGATGACTCACCGAAAGATGAAAGGAATTAATGGCATACTAGATTAGAAATTTACATTGAGCTGTCTCCTGGGATCACAGGTGGTGAAGACCAGGTTATTCTGGTTAGTGAGAAGTCGCAAATTCTTTGTCAGTATTGCTGAACAGGAAATTTGACTATGTGATTAAAATTTTTTTACCAACAGAAAACTCAATATTTGACTTACATTCACAGATGAAAATTTGGAATTGTGGACAGCCCATCCATTACAAATCTTGATGGAATTTCCATGAGCTACTGTCAGCTTTACACACTCCACGAAACCTGAGACTCATGCATCATAAGTAGGTGTGGGAATTTTCTTTGGGTTTCTTTGGCTCAACCTTGACAGAAAACTAAAAAGTACACGTTAGCACAACGTAAGTTTTCTATTCACTATTATTTTTATATGTCATTAAAGCTATTATCTTTCAGTCTTCCAGTGATCATAATTTCAAAAAGATTTCACTGTTCAAGAGCATTGAAACAATAAATGGCATCACTGAAAAACTGCAGCAGGTTATGACAAGGACAATGTGAATGTCACCTTAATTTTTACTGAAGGATAGCAGAGAGTAATCCGATCAATAACTAAATCTGATCCCTAATTTTTAAAATTTCAATAATGTACTTTATTCATAAAAATATCTTTATATACAGACATAGTCACCGAAGAAGCTCGTCTCTGCACAGTAGCATATGGAGATTGGAGTTTGACTCTATCCAGCAAACAAACCAAAAACATTTCTTACTTGTATAAGACTATATTTACATATATTTGAGGCACCAGGAAGGTCCAATAACTGAACAGATCCCCAGTTAACTTTGGCAGAAAAGTCTTACATGGTTGTTTTTCCCCACTGCACCTTGGTGACAGCTGCCCCAAACTTTAGTGCATCCCTCAGCATGTAGTTTTGGACCTTGGAATGTGCCAGTCTGCAACACTTAGACGAGGTCAACTCCTTGCTCTGGAAGACCAACAAGCATCGGGCAGATCAAAGAGTGTCTTTCACTGAATTAATGGTCCTGCAGGTGCAGTTGATGTTTGTTTCAATGTGCGCCCCAGGGAACAGACCACAGGGAACAGAGTCCTACATCATGGAGCTACTCAGAATAAGCCTCGACAAAAACCATTCATCTCCCTCCAGACTTGATAACTACATTATTTTAAAATTGTTACTTACTTCCTCCTCTCTTCCCCTTTTGTACAGCCGTCAATTTAATAATCTTTAATTAATGTTGCCATTCTTCTTTATCAGGGTGTCACTGATACTAATGTAGTCAAAAATTATTATTCGATCGTAATTAGTAATAATTAATAACAATCACTACCTGTAAAAGTCACAACAACCAGCAGCAAAATTACACAATGGCTAGGAGTGGCAGAGCGGATGAGTCAGCAAGTAAAACAGGGCTGTGAATGCCCAGAACAGATTTTGTGCAGAGGTAGAGCTTTCATAGATTCTCTGATAAATTCAACAGTAAGCTTCCATTGTCCTTTGTAATGATTGCAAGATCTCAAAATAGGAGTTCTGGAATATCCCCAAATCTACCATGACCACGGAACTTTGAGTGATGATGCTTGAAAAATACTAGTGCTATAATGCATAATCTTTTGGCAACACAGTCATTTAATCAGTTTCTAATGGACGTCAACCAGAGGAACTATGCTGGGTGTTGCTTTTCATGGGCTGGCAGGAAACAAAGCTTGTTTCCTGGATTAAGGATGAGGACACCTACTTCAGGTCCTACAAAAATAAAAGTTTAAGCATGCATATTCTATGATTCCAGTTAAAAATTGTTGACTAAGAGGTTCAGTGTTTGTACAATTATACATCAAATTTGCATCAGGATCCCATACCCCAACACATTAACTTGATCATGTTGACTTGCCATCCAAAATGGAACTAGCTGATGCAACATAGTAAATGGTGTTGCAAGTGACCTGTTGCCTTTCATAAAAGCTCTGTTTCCGTCAATCACAAGTTAACTCTTCTGTATTTCTTAAAGGCCGCATATTTTAGGACAGTGATTCAACTAGGATTCAAAGACATCCAGGTATCTGCAACATAGGGCCATCCCATAGGTGGATAGTGTGGGTGCTCAAGATTCAGTGAAAGATCGTGATTGAAGTGGGCGAGAGGGAATCATACTCTATTTCCCCATTATATCTCTAGTCTAGCTTGATCCAGAAACCTGCTCAATCTGAGTTTTTGCTGTCCCATATTTTTCTTCATCTATGATCTGCTTTCCATGAATATCTGTATTCTTTATGCTCCTCCACCTTGTGGCTCCTATTCTTTCTGGACTCTTGCCTGATCCTGTCTCCTGGTCTCTGTGGATTTCTATCTGGACCTACGGTTTCTGCCTTCTCCATGTTCAGCCAGCGACGTACTTCTGGTACTCTCCTCCATTGCTCCTGCTCTCCATTTAATCCCCTAGTATTTCCTGTGTTTTCTGCACTCCATGCTGCTCTGTCCAGGCCCTGACAATGTTCCAACAATGCGCTAAAGACTCACGTTCCAGAACTTGCCGCTCCCCTAGCCAAGCCATTCCAGTGCAATTATAACACTGGCATCTACCCAACAATGTGGCAAATTGCCCAAGTATGTTATGTACTTTAAAAGCAGGACAGATCCAACCCAACTAACTATCACCCAATCGTTCATCAGTAAAGTGATGGAATGTGTTATCAACAGTGCTATCAAGCAGCACCTGCTCAGCAATAACCTGTTCAGTGGTGCCCAGCTTGGGTTCCACTGGGACCACTCAGCTCCTGACCTCATTACAGCCTTGGTTCAAACGTGGACAAAAGTGGTGAATTCCAGAGGTGAGGTGAGAGTGACAGTCCTTGACATCAAGGCTACATTTGACCAGGTGTAGCATCAAAGAGCCCTAGTAAAACCAGAAACAATGGTTATCAGGAGGCAGACTCACTGCTGGTTGGCACCATATCTGACAAATAGGAAGATGGCCATGTTATTGGAGGTCAGACATCTTAGCTCCAGGACATATCTGCAGGAGTTCCTCAGGGTGGTGTCCTAGGCTCAGCCATATTTAGCTGCTTCATCGATGATCCTTCCTGCATCATAATGTCAGACGTGGGGGTGTTTGCCAATGATTACACAATGTTCAGCACCATTTGCAACTCCTCAGATACTAAAGCAGCCCATGTTCAAATGCAACAAGATCTGGATAATATCCAGGCTTAGGGTGACAAGTGGCAAATAACATTCATGTTGCACAAATGCCAGGCTGTGACCATCATCACTAAGAGAGAATTTAACCACTGTCCATTGATATTCAATGGTGTTACCATCACTGAATCCCCCAATGTCAACATTCTGGGGGTTATCATTGACCAGAATCTCAACTGAACTAATCACATAAACACAGTGGGTAGAGGAACATGTCAGAGGTTAGGAATACAGCAGTGAGTACTTCACCTCCTGATCTCCCTAAAGCCTGTCCAAGTCACAAGTCAGTGTGGTAGAATAGTTTCCAGTTGCCTGGATGAGTGCAGCTCCAACAACACTCAAGAAGCTTGACACCATCCAGGACAAAGCAGCCTGCTTAATTGGCATTGCATCCACAAGCGTCCACTCTCTCCGTCTCTGATGCTCAGTGGCAGTGGTGTGTGCTATCCACAAGATGCACTGTAGAAATTCACCAAAGATCCCTAGACAGCACCTTCCAAGCCTATGACCACCTCCATCTAGAAAGACAAGGGCAGCAGATATATGGGAACACCACCACCATCTAGGACCCCTCCAAGCCACTCAACACCCTGACTTGGAAATACATTGCTGTTTCTTCACTGTTGTTGGGCCAAAATCCTGGAATTCCTCCCTAATGGCATGGTGGATTAACCTACAGCAGGTGGACTGCAGCGGTTAAAGAAACAGTTCACCACCACGTTCTCAAAGGCAACTAGGGATGGGCAATAAATGCAGGGCAGCCAATGATGCCCACATCCCTCAAATGAATAAAGAGACACTCGGCAGATTCTGCAGTGAGAAACAGACACACACATATTCTGACAGATGAAAGCAGCGCATTGTTTTCAGAAGAACATTGAATCACATTTTATGTGCAAGAATTTCATATTTTGAGCATGGTATATTACCAAAATACAGTTAGTGGGTTCTGTGCTTATTAGACTATTTGATAATGATTTCAGTCAAAAACGTTTGGGAAAAATTGATCTGACAACATTAAGTTTAAACTATAAAACAATACTTTTGAATATTTGTAATTATAAATCCTGAAAATCCATTTGTTGTGATTATAATAAAGTTGCAACAGATAATACCATACTGGGGAAATGGCCATGTCCTCAGTAACACAACAATCACTTACAGACAAGAGCAGAATTCTGGAAATCAGAAATAAAGACAGAATATGTTGCAATTACTAAGCAGATTAGACAGCATCTGTGGAAGTTATCGACTTACTGCGTGCAGCTCTGGTCGCTACACTACCAGAAGAACATAAATATTTTGGAGAAGGTCCAGAGCAAGTTTACCAGAATGTTGCGTGGTCTGGACTGTTTTAGTTATGAGGAGAGGTTAGTTAAGAATATAGATCATAGATCATAGAATCCTTACAGTGTGGAAACAGGCCCTTTGTCCAAACAAATCCACACTGACTCTCAGAGCATCCCACCCAGACCCATCCCTCTATAACCCACCTAATCTGCACATTCCTGAACACTTACAGGCAATTTAGCATGGCCACCTTTGTGCATCTAGGCAATTGGTGAGGGAAGGCATGCTTGCATCCAGATTAAGGATTCACCATCACTGTGTGCAGGCAAACAGACGGACGAGGTCAGGGAGACAGTCAGTATTGCAGGTGTACTGAGTGTGTAGCTGCTGCAGACAGAGGGGCCATTGCCTTTCTTGACAGCCCAAAACCTGGTTGCCATGGGCATGGATGATTGAATGGAAGGCCCCTCATCTGTAGAGCATGTAAAATGTTCACAGACCAGACAATAAAATTCACACAAGGAAACTCTTGATAATGTAGTATCAAGGGCAATTTATTAAGACCCAAAAGTTATACCTAACACATGTAGGCACAGTATCCTTGTCCAGATTGTACATCATTTCATCAGCACTAGCTGCATAAATGGCCCATAGCTCCAGTTCTCTGCCTCTTTCTTATTGAAATCTTAGTTTGTTTTCTTCATCATTTTCAGCTATCTCTAGCCAGGGCCCCTTCCTATGTTCTGATATTACCATTGTTCTTTGATCTTATTATTTCACCTGCCAATACCTATATTAACACATCAATTCTGGTCAAGAGTTGTGGTCACAATCTGGAAGGATATGCTTAACACATAAACGCATTTATTGTTTTACACAATTTTTAAAGATTCAATTTTCGTAGATGAGGTTGTCACTGGCTGAGCCAACATTTATTACACATGCCTAGTGCCCTCAAGAAGGTGCCTTCTTAAACCATTGCAGGCCACTTGGATCAGGTAGACCCACAATTAGGCAGGGAGTTCCAGGATTTTACCCAATGGCATTGAAGGAGCAGAGTTATATTTAAGTCAGGATGGTGAGGGGTTTGGAGGGGTGCTTGTATGTAATAGTGTTTCCATGTATCTGCTGTCCTTGTCCTTCTCAATGATAGTGGCGATGGATTTGCAAAACGCTGTCAAAGGAGCTTCGATGAATTTTTTGCAGTGCATCTTGTAGATGGTACACACTACTGCTGCTGAGCTTTGGTAATTGAGGGAGTGAATGTTTGTGGAACTGCTGACAATCAAATAGGTTGCTTTGTATTGGATGGTATCAAGTTTCCCAAGTGTTGTTGGAGTTAAACACAGCCAGGCAAGTGGGGAGAATTCAATTGCACACCTGACTTGTGTTTTTAAATGGCAGACAGTCTCTAGGGAGCCAGAAGGTGAGATACTTGTTGCAGGATTCCAAACCTCTGACCTGCTCTTGTAGGCATCGCACTTATATGGCTGGTCCAGTTTCTGGTCAATAGTAGCCCTCAGGATTTTGATAGAACGGGGTTCAGTGATGGTAATGCTATTGAGTATGAAAAGACAATGGTTAGATTCTTGTTTGTTGGTTGTTGCCTGGTACTTGTATGGCATGAATGTTATTTTTTGCCACATGCCAATAGGTTATTGTCCAAGTCTCATTGCATTTGAACATGGACTGCTTCAGTGTCTGAGCAGTCACAGTGGTGCTGAGGTTGAGCTGAAGGCACTATTCTGAGGAACTCCTACGGAGATAGGTCAGAGCTGAGGTGACTGGCCTCCAACAACTATAACCATTTTCCCTGTGACAGGTATGATTCTGACCAGTAGAGAGTGGCTCACTGATGAGTACAGCTACCTCACAGTGCTAAGGATCTAGGTTCAATTCTGGCCTTGGGTGTCTGTCTGTGTGGAGTTTATACATTCTCCCTGTGTCAATGTGGAGTTCCCCCAGGTGCTCTGGATTTGTTCCACAGTCCAAAGATGTGCAGGTTAGGTTGATTGGCCATGCTAAATAGTGTACAGTTGGAAATATGGGTGGGATGCTCTTCAGAGGGTTGGTGTGGACTCAATAGGCCAAATAGCCTGTTTCCATACTATAGGGATTCTATGATTCAGAGTTTGGCCCCTGATTCCCATTGATCATCCACTCAGCACTTTTGGCTTAAGATTACTGTGAATGCTTCAGCCTTATTGTTTGCCCCGATTTTTTGGATTCTTCCATCATTCAGTATAGAGATATTTGTGGCCTCCTCCAGTGAGTTATGTTATTATTCACCACTTTCATGACTGGATGGGGCAAACTGTAGAGTTCAAATCTGAGCTATTGATTGTGGAATCATTTAGCCCTGTATGTGATTTGCTTCTTGTGGCACACAAATATTAATGATAGAGTGGGAATATGCTTGACCAGGAGGCTTTAGATTGTGTTGGAGTACAATTCTGCTGCTGCTGATGGACAACAGCACCACTTGGATGTCCAATCTTATTTGAAGTCTATCCCACTTAATAAACATGATGCAGGGTAGTCTCAGTGAAAATGGGTCCTTGTCTCCAGCAGGACTGTGCAGTGGTCACTCTTACTGATATTGTCATGGATAGATGTATCTGAAGCAGCCAGATTGGTGAGGATGGGGTCAAATATGCTTCTCCCGCTTACAGAGCCATAGAATGATAGAGGTTCACAGCATGGAAACAGGCTCTTCAGGTCAACTTGTCCATGACGCCAAGTTTTCATAATTAATCTAGCCCCATTTGCCTGTATTCAGCAGAGAGTAGTGGGAGCTGGGCGGAAGGAAGTCGGAGCAGAGAGGCAGTTGGGAAAATAAGTGACCGTTATTTAAGCACTTACCTCAAAGCCAGCGGTCTTTTCTTCAGCAGAGAGTGGTGGGAGCTGGGCGGAAGTGAAGTTGGAGCAGAGAGGCAATTGGGAAGGTAAGTGACCATTATTTAAGCACTTACCTCGAAGCCCCAAGTCCTACACAGTAGGGCTTCCCTCCCTCCCTCCCTCCTCCTCTAGCCTAATTAAAAGTCCACAGACTCGCAGCAGGAAGAGCAGGAGCATCAATCAGAGACCTACAGGTGGGTGAGTCTCTGCTTTAAAGATTAGCAAATACCTACCTTGACCGGCGGAGCCCTCCATTCCTGTTCCAGCAGCAGAAAGAGTGGGAGCTCTAACCGAGAAGGACTCTCATGTGTTGTTAAGGTAAAGCTTTTCAATTTATATCCTTGTGTATTGTGTAATTGATTAAAAGTTTAATTGCTTAATTGAAAAAGAGTGTAGCAGAGAAGTACTAGAAAGTATTTAATACATATAAATTGTAAAAGTTAACTAAATAAGTAGTAATAGCTGAACAGGTGATGTGCTGTAGCTGTATGATGTGGGAACTGGCTGATCCCATTTTGAACGGCAGCGACCACATCGCAGCAAGTGTTGGTTGCTGGAAGAACTCCGAATCAGAGTAAATGATCTGGAATCTGAGCTTCAAACTCTGTGGCACATCAGGGAGGGGGAGAGTTACCTGGACACTTTGTTTCAGGAGGCAGTTACACCCAGTAAATTAAATAACTCAAATTCAGAAAGCGTTCAGGGACAAGGTGTGACTGTAAGTGAGGCAGGCAGGGGGATTTAGAGTTCAGGAGTGCAGGAGCCTCAGCCCTTCACCTTGACCAACAGGTATGAGATTCTTGCTTCTTGTACAGATGAGGAAAAAGACTGTGGACAGGATGAGCCAGCTGACCACGGCACCGTGGTGCAGAAGGCGATTCAAGAGGGTGGAGCAAAAAGACAGGTAGTTGTTAAAGGGGATTCTATTATTAGGGGGACAGATAGTATCCTATGCAAGCTGGATCGGGAGTCCCGGATGGTGTGTTGCCTGCCCGGTGCCAGGGTGCGGGACATCTCCGACCGGGTTGAAAGGATATTGGAGTGGGGGGGAAGGATCCAGTTGTTGTGGTCCACATTGGGGCTAACAACACGTGCAAAGCCAGGGTAGAGGGCCTGTTCAGGGATTATGGAGCACTAGGAAAGAAATTGAAGGACAGGTCCTCAAGAGTCATAATCTCCGGATTACTGCTTGAGCCACGTGCTAATTGATATAGGGAAAAGAAAGTTAGGGAAGTAAACACGTGGCTAAGGGATTGGTATGGGAAAGAGGGATTCCATTTCATGAGGCATTGGCATCAGTTTTGGAACCGGGGGGATCTGTACCGTTGGGACGGTCTCCACTGAACTGATCTGGAACCAATGTTCTAGCGAAACGGATAAATAGGGTGGTCAGTAGGACTTTAAACTTCTAAGTCGAGGGGAAGGGAAAGTGAAAGAGACAGGGAGTATGGAGTTAAATGGAAAGATAAGCAACAGGATAGCATGTGTACAGGTGGATTTAAGATCGAGGCAGACTAGGAATACAGCAAAAAGGAAGGATAGCTTAAGACATCTTGGGATTTCCAACTTCTCTAATAATGATAAGAAAGCTAGCATTGAGGCACTTTATCTAAATGCTCGTAGTATTCGCAACAAAGTAGATGAATTAACAGCACAAGTCCTCTTGAATGATTATGATGTGGTAGGCATCACAGAGTCTTGGTTGCAGGCAGTTCAGGTCTGGCAGTTAAACATCCAAGGATTCACAACATATCGAAAAGACAGGGAGGTGGGCGGGGGTGGGGGGTTACCTTGTTAGTTAAGAACGGAATTAAAACTATGGCACTGAATGACATAGGGTCAGAAGATGTGGAGTCTGTGTGGGTGGAATTGAGGGACCACAAAGGCAAAAAAACTATAATGGGAGTTATGTACAGACCTCCTAACAGTGATCAGGACCAGGGGTGCAAGATGCACCGAGAAATAGATAGGGCATGTCAGAAAGGCAAGGTCACAGTGATCATGGGGGACTTCAATATACAGGTGGGTTGGGTGAATAATGTTGCCGGTGGATCCAAAGAAAGGGAATTCATGGAATGTTTGCAGGATGGCTTTTTGAAACAGCTTGTGATGGAGCCCACAAGGGAGCGGGCTTTTCTGGACTTAGTGCTATGTAATGAGCCAGACTTTATAAAAGACCTTAAAGTAAGGGAACACTCAGGAGGCAGCGATCATAATATGGTAGAGTTCAGCCTGCAGTTTGAAAGATAGAAGGCAAAATCGGATGTAATGGTGTTACAGTGAAATAAAGGTAATTACAGGGGCATGAGAGAGGAATTGACAAAAATCCACTGGAAGCAGAGCCTAGCAGGGAAGACAGTAGACCAACAATGGCAGGAGTTTCTGGGTGTAATTGAGGACACAGTACAGAGGTTCATCCCAAAGAAAAGAAAGATTATCCGGGGTGGGATTAGACAGCCATGGCTGACAAAGGAAGTCAGGAAATATATCAAAGAAAAAGAGACAGCCTATAAAGTGGCCAAGAGCGTTGGGAAATCAGAAGATTGGGAAGGCTAAAAAAAACAAACAGGGGATAACAAAGAGAGCAATAAGGAAGGAGAGGATCAAATATGAAGGTAAGCTAGCTAGTAATATTAGAAATGATAGTAAAAGGCTTCCTTCAATACATAAGAAACAAATGAGAGGCAAAAGTAGATATCGGGCCGTTCCAAATTGATGCTGGAAGGCTAGTGATGGGAGATAAGGAAATAGCTGAAGAACTTAATAAGTACTTTGCGTCAGTCTTCACAGAGTAGTATGCCAACAATTAGGGACAGCCAGGGGCAGAGTTGATAATGGTAGGCATTACAAAAGAGAAAGTGCAGGAAAAGCTAAAAGGTCTAAAAATTGATATCTCTCCTGGCCCAGATGGGCTACATCCTAGAGTTCTGACGGAGATGGCTGAGGAAGTAGCGGAGGCTTTGATCATGATCTTTCAAAATTCACTGGAGTCAGGGAAAGTCCCAGATAATTGGAAAATTGCTGTTGTAACCCCCTTGTTTAAGAAAGGATCAAGGCAAAAGATGGAAAATTACATGCCGATTAGCCTAACCTCGGTAGTTGGTAGAATTCTAGAATCCGTTGTCAAGGATGAGATTTCTAAATTCCTGGGAGTGCAGGGTCAGATTAGAACAAGTCAGAATGGATTTAGTAAGGGGAGGTCGTGCCTGACAAACCTGTTAGAATTCTTTGAAGAGGTAACAAGTATGTTAGACCAGGGAAACTCAGTAGATGTTATCTATCTAGACTTCCAAAAGACATTTGATAAGGTGCCTCACGGGAGACTGCTGAGCAAGGTGAGGGCCCATGGTGTTCGTGGTGAGCTACTGGCTTGGATTGAGGATTGGCTGTCTGACAGAAGGCAGGGAGTTGGGATAAAAGTCTCTTTTTCGGAATGGCAACCGGTGACGAGTGGTGTCCCGCAGGGTTCAGTGTTGGGGCCGCAGCTGTTCACCTTATATATTAACGATCTAGATGAAGGGACTGGGGGCATTCTGGCGAAGATTGCTGATGATACAAAGATAGGTGGGCAGGCAGGTAGTACTGAGGAGGTGCAGAAAGATTTAAACAGTTTAGGAGAGTGGTCCAGGAAATGGCTGATGAAATTCAATGTGAGTAAATGTGAGGTTTTGCACTTTGGAAAAAAGAATACAGGCATGGACTATTTTCTAAATGGTGAGAAAATTCGCAAAGCGGAAGTACAAAGGGATCTGGGAGTGTTGGTCCAGGATTCTCTAAAGGTTAACTTGCAGGTAGAGTCCATAATTAAGAAAGCGAATGTAATGTTGTCATTTATCTCAAGAGGGTTAGAATATAAAAGCAGTGATGTGCTTCTGAGGCTTTATAAAGCTCTAGTTAGGCCCCATTTAGAATACTGTGTCCAATTTTGGGCCCCACACCTCAGGAAGGACATACTCGCCCTGGAGCATGTCCAGCGGAAGTTCACACGGATGATCCCTGGAATGGTAGGTTTAAAGTATGATGAATGGCTAAGGATCCTGGGATTGTACTCATTACAGTTTAGAAGGTTGAGGGGAGATCTAATAGAAACTTACAAGATAATGTATGGTTTAGAAGGGGTGGATGCTAGGAAGTTGTTTTCGTTAGGTGGGGAGACTAGGACCTGTGGGCACAGCCTTAAAATTAGAGGGGGTAAATTTAAAACAGAAATGAGATGACATTTCTTCAGCCAGAGAGTGGTGGGCTTGAGGAATTCATTGACACGGAGTGCAGTGGAGGCTGGGACGTTAGATGCCTTCAAGGCAGAGATCGACAAATTCTTGATCTCAGAAGGAATCAAGGGCTAAGGGGAGAGTGCAGGGAAGTGGAGTTGAAATGCCCATCAGCCATGACTTAAATGGCGGAGTGGACTTGATGAGCCAAATAGCCTTACTTCCACTCCTATGTCTTATGGTCTTATGGTCTTATGGTATTTGTCTCAGATCCCTTCATACCTATTCCATCAATATATCTGTCCAAATGTTTCTTAAATGACAAAATTGTACTTGTTTCCACTATTACTCCTGGCAGCCCATTCCAGACATTCACCTCTGTGTGAAAAAAATGCCCCTCTACACCCTTTTGTGCCTCTTCCCTCTCACCTTCTTGTTGGTTCCCTTACCACCTGCTACAGATCCAATATGGCAGCTATGTCCTTTACAACTTAAGTAAATCAGTCAGTAACCAATAACCAGTTGTCAGCCTGATCACCCCTACATTAATTTAGCTATAGCCATGAGCATACTGGTCAGTACATTTGAAAGCATATCCTTGGATCACAACTAATAACATAGTTTGGTCACCTAACGTCTCTTTTTCCCATTCATGTTACCAATTCACACCATCAATTCTTGTTACGGTGTGCCTCTGAGTTAACTCTGGTCAAGCAGTTAATACTTTGTCATGCCGTTCACATTGATCATACACAAAGTATGAAAAGGTACAATAAGTACGATAAGGTTTGTATTTCCTACAATGAAAAGAGGAGAATCCCCAATTGACTAAGTATATCTGGATGAAAGTGAAAGAGGATGTTAGTAGCTATTGGATCATCTGTAGGGCCTGTCTACAATGTAGCAAAAATCTGAAGACCTTCTCTATGTTGCAAGGGTGAGAGGGCATCTTCACTGTCAAAATGAGCACTTACCTATGTGAGGGTGTAGATGTATCACGAGTTACTGATTTTGTCCCCTGTTCATTTTAGCTGCTTGCTAACATATTGCTGAAAAATATTTCTTCTGATAAAAAACGAAAAGCACGCCTATAACAAAGATTATCCCAAAACTTCTTTCCCAAAATTGCATCATTTTAAATGTTATAATGATTTCATGCATAGTTCATTAACAAAAGAAACTGGCTTCCAGGGGGAGTATCCAGCTTATCTCATGTCAGTTTTGGTATGATCTAAAACATTCACTGGGATTAGCAGTTACAAAGAATATGGAAGATATTCTGTTGTAATTGCTCTAAATCAATTGATATATGTAAGTTCTACAGCTTGTTAGCACATACTCAATGTTTTGCCCAATGACTTTGATAGCTGCATCATGACTAGAATAGTATGTGAGCTAACAAGGTGTAGAGCTGGATGAACACAACAGGCCAAGCAGCATCAGAGGAGCAGGAAAGCTGACGTTTCGGGCCTAGACCATAGTATATATCAGGTTTCGCATCTTCCATGGAATCCTTCGAAGCATTCTGGCCAATTTCTTTAAATTACCCGTGACAAACATTCATTTAAATGTTGATTTGTTATAAGTTGAATGCATTCATGCTGATGGATCAGCTACAAGAAATGACTGTTAAGTGACTGATGTATGACCCCTCAGATTGTTTGTAACTTTAACGACTTCTCTTATTTTTTGCTGAGTCAATGTGTTAACTTTAGCTGTCAGCATTTAAATTTGAATGCATTCTTTATGAGGGACTTGATACAAGAATTATTTCTGCTGTTTGTTTGTGAGCTGTGACTTGACGTATTAAATTTTGCCATCTCTTCTTCCTTTGCTGCCTTTTGTCTGCCATTACCAGATATAGTAAATAGTTTAAAATAATCAATTGGATCAAGACAAAATCATAAAATTCTTATGCAAGAATTTATCTTAACTCTAATTCCATCTTAATTCCACATTGGTTACGACAATTGTTCCCAAAATGGGATAGTTTTACTGTTTAGCATGCCATTCCCAGTACTCCTTGTCTTTGTTTGAATTACCCCACTGCATGCTGGGTTAGTGATTTTAATCTGAATGTCATCTTTCAGGAAATCTGAGTAACAGACAAATTTATTAACAAGTTCTTCTGCTTCAGGTTTCTTTACCCAGGTAAGTGATATCAATCTAATTGCTGACCATACTTCTGCGCTATGTGATTCCAAAAGATGGATGCTGATATATCGTTCATTATTTCCTACCTTTCCTTTATTCCCTGCACAAAAGTAAATTAAGATTCACTCTGTGGTACAATGAAGTTAGTTGATTTGTTTATTGCTAACCTGTTGCCATTTCTCAATAAAATGCAAGTGTTGTGCTCATTAATGTTCAGAGATCCATTGATTGTGATAATAGAATGTAGCCTGTAAATGTTAGGATAAAAAATAAAGCAGTTTAGGACTTGCATCCTAAAATCTTAGGAAGCAAATCTGATAAACAGGAAGTTTAGAATTACATACAATTGAGCACTTATTGTATTGGATGATTCAGAAGAAATAATCTTAAAAAAATCTGTCTTTTTTTGCACAAAAAGGGTAACTTCACTGAAACTTCAACATTTATCTTTCACTTCATCTAGGAAATTTAGTGTGACTTGGAAATGAGGGAGATAAGATTGAAAGTTGCTTAAAGCTTCATTTTGTGGAATTATGGAAGCAGACTTTGCTTATCTCAGCACCATTGCTCATTGAATGATTCATGAAAGAGTGAAAGAAACATTGATGAGCTCACTGGAAACTCCATTCACAGAGGTTACCTTGCAGGGCATCAACATCTGAGCTTTCTCAATGTTTTTCATTTGTTTCTCTGCAGCTGGTCTAAGTTGAAAAGTCTCTAAGGCAGGAATAAGGGCACAAATGTGAAGATATAATTAACAGACAGTTACTAATGTAAAGGAGAAAAATAAGGAACTAAGATACAAATGGAGGAAAACTAAAATGAGGAAACACCATAAATAAAACACAAATAATGGATACAAGAAGTAGAAGGTAACAAATTAAACATCACAACAAATCCACCTGGGGCATTTACTAGATAATGTATTGCAGACTCAACCAGGAATTAGGCTATTTAGGATCTGGCACTTATATCATAATGAGGCAGATTTACTAAATGATGTCACAACAAAAGATTCTTCAGGACATTAGTGAACCTGATGGGATTTTCCTGATAATTGTTTTATGGTCATCATTAGACTTTTAATTCCAGATTTTTTACTGAATTCAAATTCCACCATCTATTAGAGCAGAATTTGTACCTGATCCCAGAACATTACCTGGCATTTTGAAATAACAATCTAGTGATGATACCACTAGGCTGCCAACTCACCATATTCTAGAAGTTAATGCTGTGCACAGATCTCAGAGGTCCACTCAGTGCTAGGAACAATTATAGGGAACAGAGAACTAGAATGATGTGACTGGTTTGGTATAGTTATCTAGGTAAAATATGTTGCCATTGGAGACAGTCCAGAGGAGGTTTACAAGGTTAATCCCAAGTATAGGAGAGTTTCTAATGAGGAGATTTTGCATAGGTTGGGCCGGTCCTTGTTGGAGTTGTGAAGAATGAAAAGTGACCTTAGAGAAAAATAAAAGGTTCTTAAGATTGATTGATTGGATTCAAACTGAGATTCTGTTTCCCCTTGTGAGAGAGTCTAGGGCCACAATCTGAGAGCTGAGGGGTCGCACCCAGAAGCAGCCCTTACAATTTGGTTGAATGCATCACAGATCAAACAAACCTGCCCACCACCCTCTTTAGCACTGATGGTGGTTTATTGATAGGCACCATCTGAACATCTTGTCCAAGGTGGCTTGTGGTTGGCAGACATCATTATCAATCTTCTGTTATTGCCCAGAAGCTACCTACCTCCCTCCCAGCGAGTTCCCTAGTGGTCATGGGATTAAGTTTCAGGAGTTCATGGGGGCTCACTATCTCCATGCCCTAGACTCATTTACTCCCTCCAACTCTCATAAATTACCCTCGGTAGTTCCTATAAACTAACACCAATATCAGCTTATAAAGTGCCTCCCCCATTGGCCTCCTGCTGCCCCATACTGGCCTCCATACTGATTGGCCAATTAGAGTGTTTTGATAGACTGGCCAATCAGGGCACTGAAGTGTAATCCTACCAGGGCTGCAAAACTTTAGGCTGTTAAGGACGAGATTGATGAGTTAGGAACATTCGAATTCAGAGTGAAGATGAAGTGAAAGGCAAAGAGGAAGGGATAGCTAGCGAGACCCTGATGGCATACTGACAGAAATCTTTGGATACTGCCTGAGCTGGATATCTGAATTATGAGGAATGATTGGATAGACTGGGATTGTTGTCTAGGTGAAAAGGGACCTGATAGAGAGGAATATGATTACACAGGGCAAAAATATGATACATAGGATGGCACCTTTATTCAATAGAAGAGGGGCCAATAACCAGGAGGTACAGAGGTAAGAGGTAGAAGGCTGAGAATAGAGTTGAGGAGAATTGTTTTCACCCAAAAGGTGGTGGGAATCTGGAACTATGTACTTGAAAGAGTTGTTTAGTCAGAAAATCTAGCTACATTTAAGCAGTATTTAGATATTTGCTTCTGTTGCCATAGCCTCCAGAGCTATGGACCGAGAGCTGAATAATGCGATTAATGCAGTCAGATCTTTGCTGACAAGCACAGGCACAATGAGCCAAATGGTTTCTTTCAGTCCTTTAAATGTCTATCAGTGTGTGATTCCTATAAAGAGGGTAAAGCCACACCTTGGTCATTTGGGCTATGTTAGGCAAACTGTCTGATCAGTGGGATATTTAATGGAAAACTAGAACTATCTGTCAAGTCTGGAATATATCTGGTCACCATAGGGTTCACTACCCTCATTTGACGGTGATGACTTGGCAGTGGGAACCATTTGTTCATTTAACTTCTTAAAAAAAAGCGAGGGTGCCTCCAAGTCAAAATACTCTCTCAGCTATTTATCTTCCATCACAGCCTACTGCCCCTCTCAAAGTAGAAGGTCTCCAATAGACCCTTAGTTTTTCAAAGAAAGTCTATCTGCCTCCTCTACAGACAAGAAACTAATCTCCATAACAATGAAAAGTGTGCCTCGTGAAAATTTCAAAGAGTAAATCTTTCCTACTTGGAGACAATAACGACCGCAAGATGCTGGAAGCCAGAGTCTATAGGTGTGAGGGTGGAAAAGCACAGTAGGTCAGACAGCATCCGAGAAGCAGGTAAGTCAACATCTTGGGCTGAAACCCTTAGTAATTCCTTCCTCTCTCCCTGGAGGCGTTATCCACTCCAATGTCTATTTATTTTAGAAATTGGCAACAATGAACAAGCTAAAACTACTGACAAGTGGAAAGTTCAGTAATCTATGTATCAGACTAGTTACCAACCAGTCAAAACATCAAATAGAATGAAGAGACAAAAACCCCTTGTGTCCACAATAACTTCCAATTGCATACTTGACTTATGTCAGAGTTTTTCAATTACTACAGCTGCTGTTATGTAGAGGCCCCACAGACATCCTGTGGGTAGGTCAAGTATTACAGCTAAAGGAAATGTGGTAGAGAATAATAATGCAGCAAATAAGCATTGGATTGTGGTTTAGATTAAATGCTTCTTGCTAAGATTAATTAACTGATTTACAAATTAGCAGTGTAATATGATTACTGAATGGTTATAATACTGAAGCATGTTTTACAACAGACAATTGTGCATTTTTACTAGTGCAACATAGATCTTATTAATGGCAAAAGATTGAGAATTTCCAGGAGAGTTTCAAAAATACAGACTATTATAAATTACTCAGACTGTAACTTTCCTTCACTTACAATAAATCCAGAGCATTAATAAGTCTGATGTTCATGTCCTATCTTCAATGTTTATTGACTTAAAGTCGGACTCTATGGGCAAAGTTTAAACACAGGCTTTAAGCATTGAATCGTAGAGGCATAGAGCCATGCAGTATGGAAACAGACCCTACAGCCCAAATTATCTATGCTGACCAGTTTCTTTAACTGAACTCATCCCATTTGCCTGCGTTTGGCCTATATCCCTCTAAGCCTTTCCTATTCATGTACCTGGTGTTTTAAATCTAGTCCTAATGAGAAAGAAAATCCAAAACATTACTGCAGTTCAGATTCATAGTGTTTAATGCAACAAAAATGTATTAAGTTAATAGCTCTAGTCAACTCATGAATGTTGTCCATAGAAGTTCCTTTATGGTATTTCATATTACTGCTTCATCACTTGTTTCCACAGGGCTGTCTTTGGTTTTGGAGGTTCGGATTGAAGTGAAGCAAATCTGCACTAAGGATATAATTATTTTTACAAATATTGTGGAGCGTTGGCATTAAATAAAAAAGCTTACTCATTATAATATTAATAATACATCCCAGTAGAAATGTACAGGTGACTCTTGAATATATATAATTACTGTCTAACAAATGTTTTGCGGTAGTTAGAGAATCAGAATTAGATTTTATTCTCACGTGTAATCAAGTACAGGGATACAGGGGTATGGAGAAATGTCTATTATGTCCCCCAGTGTTATCTTATGTACATAAGGTACCAAGCTACAAAATTTTAGGTACAAAGTAGAAAAATAAGGAAATATAATTAAAAGTTCAACATCAAAGTTCTTCTTGGTATAAAGTAGAAAAATTTTTAAAAAAAGTTAAAAGATCAAATTGCAGTCCTTAGTGCTTAGCTCGCACTCCCAACAAGGATTCATTCTCCTCCGTGCTGGGCTCAATTTCCTCTCCCACACTTGATGGTGCCACAGATGTTGCAGGGCCTTTATCACTACTGGGTTCTCTCTCCTCTGTGCTGGGCTTGTTCTCCTCTACATTGGCCTCACTCTCACCCATGCTTTCTTTTTGTCCCCCATGTTGGCTCAATCTCTCCAGAGAGTAAGTGGATTAAGGTAAGTAAACAAAACTGTGAAGGAAGACAAATGTTTTGCGGTAGTTAGAGAATCAGAATTAGATTTTATTCTCACGTGTAATCAAGTACAGGGATACAGGGGTATGGAGAAATGTCTATTATGTCCCCCAGTGTTATCTTAAGAGCAGATGAGTTCTGGGCAAAAACTCGCATACTGTGCTGCTACTACAATGTGCAGCTTATTAGAAAATTATTAGTGATTAATCAGGCATTGCAGCTAATGTTGATTATGGAGCCTGCATTGATGTCCCTACCATTGGGCCAGAAGGCCCACGTTCAAGCCCCACCTGTTCTAGAAGTGTGCACTACCATCTCTGAATGGGCTGATTAGAAAATACTGTTTCTTTGAGGCCGAACTGAACCCACAGAGGTCAGCTTTAAGTCAATAAACATTGAGGATAGTGCATGAACATAAGACTCTTTAAAGCTCCAGATTTATTATTAATGGAGGAAAGTCCCAGTCTGAGTAATACACAAATGGTTACTGCATGAGTAAATGTTTCACCATCACAGCTGTTTGGACCTCTCAAGCATGAAATCTTCCAGCTTTGAGAATCTACCTTCCTCCCTAATTAAATAAGAAACCTTGCCAATGAAACAAAAATTCCAAAAATTGACTGTTTCCCACCCCAGATGAAAAATCCATGTTATAATGCTTAATTTTCCATGTGAAAATGGGCTGCATCTTTTCAGATAGTTTGAATGACATTGACAAATTATTAATAAATAAAACATTTTACTATCGAGTGTAGCCGTAGGTCTACTTGTTTACTTGGGGGTTCAAAGATGTTTAATTATCTACTGTGTTTGCTAACTTAGTCTGATTACTGAGAGGATGACTTTAAATGAGTACTCCCCTGGATATACAGGTTTTGGAGGATCAAATATGTATTGCAAGAAAGAGTTTCGTTTATGACATTTTTCATGCTTCAGGACTTTTCCAAAGTGCTTGGAATGAAATTAAGTACTTCTTTAGTGTAGTCACTGTTGTAGTGTAGGAAATGTGGCAGCTATTTTATACCCAGCATGCTCCTGCAAACAGCAATGAAAAATGTGACCAGGTAATCATATAAACTAGTTCCTGCAGCAATCACCAGGTTTAGTCAACACGAATTGCTATGATCAGCAAATTGCACCAAACCAACAAGATCTGTAACAGATGTGGTATGTCATATCCACCCAGAAGCTGTGCACCTTTTCTTGATAGTTGTAAATAATGTGGTATCAAGGGACATCTGGAATGCATTTGCAAGAAATCTGATCAAGCCAGGCTCCAGTACAAAACCCAGGTGACCAATAAAATGGTGCAATACCACAACATTGGCAGCAAAGAAAGTGCAAAGTGCAAACACATCAATGATGTTCACTGTCAACAGCATGAAAAACAAATTTCAGAAGATTAAGTAATATTACATGTCGTTAACATCACACAACGTATTGATGGTATAAAGTAGACACTTTAATAATCATTGTTATATATTCTGAAAAGGCAGAACAACACACACTATACGCTAACATCAACACAGGATTGAGTGCCAACATATAACCACTCCTCATCCTGAAAGATATACACCTTAGCAAGTGACTCTATACATAGCCTACAAGTGACGGTCTTTATAGTGTGGACTACTGTGTTGAGAGGATGTCTATTAGACACGTCTGTCCTGAAGTAAAGAAAGACTCTTTCACTCCTGAATGTTGGAATCCAGGCAAGCCCGTTAATACACTGTCTGGGGGAAGAAAAACGCAAAAGCCTATCAATAAAGCAGTTAACTTCTGCAAGTTAGCTATCAATGTCAGCATTATCTATTTCATCCGGGCTGCAGTGTTTCACCATCTACTGTTCACAGAGCCCAGACTATCGTCTTTTTATACTATTCACATTCCTAATCCGTGTATGTGTGTCAGGTTTTATTCTCTTCTTGCATTTATTAGGTAACTTAAACTCAAGAAAACTTGGTTAATTTGGCTCCTTTTAGAAAATAAATATGTTTGGATTGGGAAAAGGTGGCTGTGAGGGAACTAATCCTTTATAAATTAACCTTGTTGCAATGAGCTGAGAGAAAGGAATCACATTAAAAAGTGGAACCAGTTCTTCCTCCCACCTTGAAGCTAACCATTTAGGGCTATCCTGCCTGGAATCATAACAAATTGGATTCCTCGCCTGGGAGTTGATTGCAACAGAAGGCCTTGCTGATTATTGTGCTACAGTGCAAAGGAACAGAAGCCATCTCAGACCAATGTATAGCATACCAAGATTGTGTAAAGAAAGAAAAATTACACTAACAATGATGATTGTGTGGTGATGTCAATTGGCCAAAACCAGCAACGTGACAGCCATGATGTCAAATAAATATAAACAATTGAGAAACAATTTGTACTTCTCTAAATATGTATACAATAACCACATCAGGAAGAGTTATCAAATCCACAAAGGAATAAAGTCTGAAATGTTAATTTTATAAACAACGTTTTATCTCTTTTTATGATTATCAACTTGACATCAAGTTCTTATGTACAACTGTGTGTATTTGTTTTGTAAAAACCATCTTTGGAAAAAGGGGAATGTTGCGTTATGTCTTACAGTTGGTATGTCTGCTGATCTTTAAGAGATATGCTCATAAAAGCATCACTGTACCATAGCATGTGACATGAGATATACAAGTCTTATATTCCTTCTTACACCAGGATATCGTAATCCCCTACTGCAAGCATTCTGTACTGTGTAACTTAACAGTTTAATATCTGCTCAGACAGTTAGGTGCCTGGGCAATGTTTGCATGTAATAAGTAGTTGTAATAACCCTCTACTGTATTCTTCAATGCCACAATATCCACATTCAGCTTTTTTATGTTATGGGAAATAAGACAAGGATTGCCACATCAAAGAAAAACACCCTGTTGGAAACAAACTCAGATCAGAGAACATTACTGCATTCTGGCCAACGTTTCTCCGAATGATCTAAACACAAGATCATTAAAGGCGTTACTTGTCAAGTGCCCTGGCACAGAAACTATATCTTACTAGTTACAATGTTGTTTATCACTGTTTCAACTTGGCAGTTAATTTTGTCTTGGTCCGCTTTTCGGATATTCTGACCTGGGAATGTATGTGCATTGATCTTTGAGAGTGACTAGGTACATGAACAGAATGGTCAGCAAAGTACATGTGATCTTGAGTTTCAGAAATAGAGGCATTGAGTATGAAGGCAAGGAAATTATGCCAACCTTTTATAAAGCTCTACTATACCTTAGGATAGATTTGAAAGTCCTTGAGGGGTTGCAGAAGCTTTTTGCTAAAATGATTTCATAGATATGGGTGTTGAATTACAAGGTTAGATTTGGAAAAGGCAGGGATTGTTCTCACTGGAACAAAAAGAGATTGAGGGAAGAGTTGGTAGAATTGTAGAAGTTTATCAGAAACAAAAACAGAAGTTGCTGGAAAAGCTCAGCAGGTATGGCAGCATCTACAAAGAGAAATCAGAGTTAACGTTTTGGGTCCAGTGGCCCTTTCCCAGAAGTGGACTCGAAATATTAAGTCTGATTTTTCTTCTCAGATTGCTGCCAGACCTGCTGAGCTTTCCCAGCAAAATTTGTTTTTGTTTCTGATTTACAGTATCTGCAGTTGTTTTGGTTTTTATTTGTGTAGAAGTTTATGTTTCATTCTGAAAAGGTAGCCATAGCAAAAAAAAACTGCTCCCATTGGTTGATGGTACACGGACTAAGGGACAGAGACTGTGGACATGAGATTTTGGAGGCTATGAGGCAGAACTTTTGTATGCAGTGGGTGGTGATGACTGAACTTTGTTGTCCATTAAATTAGGTTGATAAATACAGAAATAATAGATGATTTCAAAAGAAAATTAGATGGGGACTTAAAGAAGATAATGTATGGTTTAGAAAGGGTGGACGCTAGGAAGTTGTTTCCGTTAGGCGGGGAGACTAGGACCCGTGGGCACAGCCTTAAAATTAGAGGGGGTAAATTTAAAACTGAAATGAGACGACATTTCTTCAGCCAGAGAGTGGTGGGCTTGTGGAATTCATTGCCTCAGAGTGCAGTGAAGGCTGGGACGTTGGATGCCTTCAAGGCAGAGATCAACAAATTCTTGATCTCAAAAGGAATTAAGGGCTATGGGGAGAGTGCAGGGAAGTGTTGTTGAAATGCCCATTAGCCATGATTTAAATGGCAGAGTGGACTTGATGGGCCGAATGGCCTTACTTCCACTCCTATGTCTTATGGTCTTATGGTCTAAAATAAATTTGCTGGACAATGATGACCAAGTGGGAAGTGGGGCAGCCTGGATTATTCCGTGGGGTCCCAGCTTGAATGCCAAAAATGACTCTGGAGCAACTCACAGCTGCTTCAAATCATTTCACCAGAAATTAAATGAGATTGAGCAATAGAAAACCCTTTTGGAATGTATTTCTTGTCTGAGATCAGCTTTAGATTACTGGCTTAAATTGTTGATGATTTAAAATCATTCATATTGTTTAATCCATCCATCACTATTACTCATGTGAAGCTCAACTTCCTGGGAAACTCCAGACCATGTTATATGTAATAATGCTTCAAAGTTTGGCCTAATGAATGTAACATCTGTGTAGGTGGGATCAGAAAGACACGGCAACAACATCACAGCAACAATAGCAAGAAGACCAATGAATAGCAAAGTTCTAACACCCTTTGCGCTTTTCATGGCTTCCACACAAGCAAGAAAACCAGTGGGAGGCACTTAGAATCCAAAGTCATGAGTACACATTTTACTTGTAAATTCAGATAATGGCATTTATCACTAAAAGTATTCAACATTTACATCTACTTCATCCATCATAAAAGCCTATTAAAATTACTGACAGAGAAGAAACTTATTTTCTGCAGATAAAGTTACTAGTTACCAGTGATATCAGTGAGCACTTATCAAACACCTGTCAAATTGCAGGTTGTCAGGGGAATGTTACACAAGTCAATGCTCTCCAAGGCTGGAGATGGGTATATTTTTCACTGACTGATTCAAACACAAATATGCAGCATAGATCAAATTAATCAATGAATAAAATCCATCAACACCTAAAATATGAATGCAGAGCAGCAGTAGATCATTCTGCCCCTTGAGTCTACTCTGCATTCAATGATCTGTTTTTGTTTCAAATTCACATGCCCATTTGCTCCCAACACAGATTTCCATTGAAAGAAGTGCCGTGGTAGAGAAGAGATTTAATTAAAATGAATTTAAAAATTAGAGTTAAATCAAAGAACTGGTCTGAACCCAGCTGGTGCAATATGCTTTATATTTACTTCAGGAAACGTGATTCATACAACACTAGCCAGTTCTGCTTTCAAAGTGCAATATTGCTTTCTAACACTTAATATCATGCAGATTAAACACTCTTTGTCGAAAAGGGTTGGATTGACAATGTGGCAAAGAGTGAAGGCTGTTTCAAACTTTGTTCAAAATAATTATACATAAATATAAGACCATAAGACCATAAGACATAGGAGTGGACGTAAGGCCATTTGGCTCATCAAGTCCACTCCGCCATTTAAGTCATGGCCGATGGGCATTTCAACTCCACTTCCCTGCACTCTCCCCTTAGCCCTTGATTCCTTCTGAGATCAAAAATTTATCGATCTCTGCCTTGAAGGCATCTAACGTCCCAGCCTCCACTGCACTCCGTGTCAATGAATTCCACAAGCCCACCACTCTCTGGCTGAAGAAATGTCGTCTCATTTCCATTTTAAATTTACCCCCTCTAATTCTAAGGCTGTGCCACAGGTCCTAGTCTCCCCGCCTAACGGAAACAACTTCCCAGAATCCACTCCTTCTAAGCCATACATTATCTTGTAAGTTTCTATTAGATCTCCCCTCAACCTTCTAAACTCTAATGAATGCAATCCCAGGATCCTTAGCCATTCATCATACGTTAAACCTACCATTGCAGGGATCATCCGTGTGAATCTCAGCTGGACACTCTCCAGGGCCAGTATGTCCTTCCTGAGGTGTGGGGCCCAAAATTGGACACAGTATTCTCAATGGGGCCTAACTAGAGCTTTATAAAGCCTCAGAAGCACATCACTGCTTTTATATTCCAACCCTCTTGAGATAAATGACAACATTACATTCGCTTTCTTAATCATGGATTCTACCTGCAAGTTAAGTTTTAGAGAATCCTGAACCAACACTCCCAGATCCCTTTGTACTTCTGCTTTGCGAATTTTCTCACCATTTAGAAAATAGTCCATGCCTGTATTCTTTTTTCCAAAGTGCAAAACCTCACATTTGCACTTATATACACTTGTATAAATAGAAGTAAGCAAAGAACGAAGAGTACAACACAAGAACAGGCCCTTCAGCCCACTAAGACTATACCAACACATGGTGCCGTTCTAAACTAAAACCCTTTTGCTTCTATGCAGTCTGTATCCCTCTATTCCCTGCCTATCCATGGGCCTGTCAAAATGCCTCTTAAGTATTGCCATTGTATCCGCCCTCACCACCTCTTTTGACAGTGCATTCCAGACATTTACTGCTGTCTATGTAAATATCTGCCTCTCACATTTCCTTTAAACTTTGCCACATTTTACCTTAAACCTATGCCCCATAGTAATTGACATTTCTACCTTGAGAGAAAAGACTCTGTCTATCCATTCTTTCCACGCATCTATCAGGTTGCCCGTTATCCTTTGATGTCCACATATAAACAAGCCAAATTTATTCAATCTCTCCTCATACCTAATACATTCTAAATCTGGCAAAATCCTGGTAAATCATTTCTGTACCCTCTCCAATGCCTCCACATCCTTCTGATGGCAACCAGAACTGTTCACGATATTCCCAATGCGGCCTAACTAAACTTTTATATAGCTGCAACATGACTTGCCAATCAGACCTTTGAGTACACTGTACAGAATTTGGGACGTCATGTTGAAGTTTTACAGGATGTTGCTGAAGCCTGTTCTAGAATATTGCATGCAATTCTAATCATCCTGTTATAAGTAGGATATTATTAAGCTGGAGAAGGCTCAGAAAAGATTTACCAAGATGTTGTCAGGAATGGTAAGTTTGAGTAACAAAGATAGACTGGATAGACGATTACATTTTTCCATTGGAATGTAGGAGGCTGAGAGGTGACCTTACAAAGGTTCATGAAATTACGACGGGCATAGATAATGTGAATAGCATAGGTCTTTTCCTTAGCATTTTTTTAGGATGAGAGGAGAAAGATTTAAAAAGGGCATGAGGGGCAACTTTTTTGCTCAGAGAGTAGTTCGCACGGGGAATAAACTACAAGAGGAAGTGGTAGATGCAGGTACAGTTACAAAATTTAAAAGACATTTGGGTAAGTACATGAACAGGAGGGAGTTGGGGGCATGTGGGCCAAACACAGAAGATGGGACAAGTTTGGTTTGGGAACATGGTCACAATGGAAAATTTAGACTGAAGAGTCTGTTTCCAAGCTGTAGGACTCTAAGACTGATGAAAGTAAGAATGCCATTATGCTTCTTGACCACTTTATCCACACATGTTGCCACTTTCAGGGAACTGTGGACCTGTATGGTTAGATCCCTCTGTATGTTTTTGCTACTAAGAGTTCTGCCATTTACAGTATCCTTCTCTCCTGCATTAGATCTTCCATAATGCATCACCTCGCATTTTTCCAGATTAAACTCCATCTACCATTTGTCCACCCAAGTCTTCGGCTTATCTATATCTTGCCGTATCCTCTGGCAAACCTCACCATCAGCAGCTCCCCCGTCTTTATGTATTCTGCAAATTTATTAATCAGACCACCTACATTCTCCTCCAAATCATTACATTACTGACCACAGAGATCCCAGAACTGATCATTGCAGAACACCACTGGTCATAGATCCCCAGTTGGATAAACATCCTTCCATTTCTATTCTCTGTCTTTTGTAGCTAAACCAGTTCTCATTCCATCTTACCAGCTCACTGCAGATTCACTGTGACTTCACCTTTTAGAGTCCTAGTCATAGGGATATGCAGCATAGAAACAGACCCTTCAGTCCAACTTATCTATGCTGACCAGATAACTCAAATTAATCTAATCCCATTTTCCAGCACTTGACCCATATTCCTCTAACCCCTTCCTAGTCTTATACTTATCCAGATGCCTTTTAAATGTTGTAATTGTACCACCACCTTCTCTGGCAGTTATTTCATACATGCACCATCCTCTGCATGAAAAAGTTGCCCTTAGGTCCCTTTTAAATCATTTCCCTCTCACCTTTAAACTATGCCCTCTAGTTTTTGACTCCCCTACACCAAGGAAAAGACCTTGACTATTCACCCCATCCATACCATTTCATGATTTTATAAACCTCTGTAAGGTCACCTCTCAGCCTCCAATGCTCTAGGGAAAATAGCCCCAGTCTATTCAGCCTATTGCTCAAACCTTGGATTGCAATATCCCTGTAAATCTTTTCTGAACCCTTTCAAGTTTCACATCATCCTTCCTATAACAGGGAGATTAGAATTGCATGCTGTATTCTAAAAATAGCCTGAAGTTTAATCAAGAGACAGATCTCAATAAAAACATACAATCAAAAAAGAACCCATTCTACTCACAATAGTAGATTTACAAAACAAAAAATAAGGTTACCCTTTAAAACTAACCACTTAGCTTATATCAGTATAATGGACCAGACCTAATCCTCTCAAAATATATCAAGGAGATAGCCTAGAAACTAACTTTTTATTTTATTCGGAGGCAAGTGTAACATGCTGTGTTCCAGACATGATCTGATTGTTCCACTGCTGAGCTTTAAGCAAAACATATTTTATTTTTATACCACAGTTAAAATACAAACAAGAAAAGAAGAATTGACATAACTTTAACCCTATTGAAATACTTCATTAAAAAAACCGCTATTACTCCAATCATCAATTGTTTCAATTTAACTGAATCCCATAAACATACTCTTGGCAAAGGCTAATTCAGCAAAACAAACTCTCCTCATGTGGTCTCTTCTCCAGCCTTGGAGAAAAGAACACCAAAAGAAATTTGCTCAAGTTTTTTGCTGCAGCAGAAAGAGAGAGAGATAGACAGAGAGATAGAGAAGGGCGGAGAGCTATGTCGATCAGCACAAATAGCCAACTCAAAATCCCAACGAGAGCACATCTAAAACACTCTGTCTGTGTGAGCCTAACTCCACCCATTCATACTTCTTTTGTCTAATTGAAAACATAGCACTGAGGGACATCAAAGTTGTTTGCTGACTGCTTCTGAAGAGAAAATTTAACCAACACTGGAAACATTGCTCTGCAAGAGAAACAGCAGAGAACAAGTCCCTATTAAAGGCACAGTACCAACACAATCAGCATGCTTTGGGAGAACTTGCCAAAGGCCCTGCTAACGTCCATATAAACAATATCTACTGCTCTGCCCTCATCAATCATCTTTGGCCCTTGATAGCTATGCTGCCTGTCAACAATAAGTATATATTTTTTGAAATGTGAGTAAATCCTCGACCTAAGAATCTTCTCCAATAATTTTCTTACCACTGACGTAAGGTTCACCAGCCTTTAATTTCCAAAATTACCCCTGTTGCCTTCTTAAACAAAGGTACAATATTGACTATTCTGCTGTCCTTTGGGACCTCTCCGGTGACTAATGAGGACATGAAAATTTCATCCCAACCATTTCCTCACCTGCCTCCTTCAGATCCTATCAAGCCTTCAGGTCTTGACTACCATAATACTTTTCAAAACACCCAACATCACCTCCTTCTTGATGCTGACATCCTGCAGAATATCAACATACCCCTCCTGAGTCTCACCATCCACCATGTCCTTCTCCTTTGTGAATACGGATACAAAGTATTGGCTAAGGGCCTCACCCAATTCTTCTTGCTCCAAGCATAGTTTTCTCCTTTGTCCTTGAGTAGACCTATTCTTTCCATATCTATCCTCTTTCTCCTTATGTATGTATAAAATGTCTTGGGATTTTTCATAATCCTGTTTGCCAAAGATGTTTTGTGGCCCCTTTGAGCCTTCCTAATCTCTTCTTTCTTGTTACCTTTGTATTATTTGAGGGCTCTGTCTCTTTTCACTTTCCTAAACCTTATGTATGCCTATATTTTATTTTTGACTAAGCTCTCAATTTCTCTTGTCATTCAAATCCCGAATCTTGCCATCCTTACCTTCATTTTCACAGGAACATGCTGGACCTGAACTATAATCAACTGACCTTTAAAATATTTCCTCATGCCAGATGTGGATATACCCTCTAACAATGGTTCCCTGTCTACTTTCCAACATTCCTGCCTAATATTGTGGTAGTTAACCTCCCCCCAAGTTATGTGCTTCCACCTGAGGACTATTCTTATCCATAAGTAATTTAAACCTTAAAAAACTATGATCACTATCCCTGAAATGTTCACCTACTGAAAATTCAATCGCTTGGTTATGCTCATTCCCCAATATCAGGTCAAGTATGGCCCCTTCCCTGATTGGATTATTTACATTTTGTTTCAAAAAACTGCCCTGGACACATCTAACAAAGCCGCCCCCATCCAAGCCCTTGGCCGCAAGCAAGCCCTGAATCACCCATTGGCTGTTGGGAGGCCTATGGTACAATCCCATAAAAGTAATTTCACCCTTCCTATTCCTAAACTGTACCCATATCCATATGGCATCACTGGATGACCTGTCCAAGATGTCCTCCCTCAGTACAACTGTGATATTCTTGTTAATCAGTAACACAACTCCCCTACCTGTTTTACATCCTTCTCTATAATGCCTGAAACATCTAAATCCTGGAACATTAAGCTGCCAGTCTTGCCCCTCTCTCTAAAAAGTCTCTGTAATAGCTACAACATCATAGTTATATGTGGTAATCCAAACTCTAAGTTCATCTATCCTACACAGGAACATACAAACATAGGAATATAGGAGCAGGAGTAGGCAATTCTACCCTTTAAGCGTGCTCCACTCCTTACCATGATCATGACTATCCTTCTTCTCATCTGAACTCCACCCTCCTGCCTGCTTCCCACGACCCTTTATCCCACTCCTTGTCAGAAACATATCAATTTATTTCTTAAACCTGTTGATTTATTCTGCCTCCACTGCACTCTGGGGCTGTGAGTTCTACACATTCTAACCCTTTGAGTGAAATCATTTCTCCTCATCTCAACATCAAACCCTCCTCTCAATCTATATCAATAAACTCTTGTTTAAGACTGTCCAGCAAGGGAGAACATCTATTTAATGTCCACCTTATCAATCCCCTAAAACATTTTATATTCCTCAATCAGATCCTGTCATAGTCTTCACCATAAAAGAAGTACACCTCAGACTGCCAGTCACACTATGTTCATAACCTCCCTCTGTCTATTGTTCCTTTTAGTCTTACTGGCCTTAGTCTCTAACTCCTCTTCAGTCATTTTACTTGCTGTTCTGGTTCTCATCCTACCTGCCACACTAGTTTAACCCTCCCGAGTGACATTAGCAAACTTCCCTTCCAGGGTATTGGTACTGCTTCAGTTAGGTGTAACCTGTCCTTGTACAGGGCCCACCAGCGCTGGGAGACATCCCAATGATCTACATACCTGAAGTGTTCTCTCCTACACCAGCTCTTTAGCTATTTATTTAACTGTACTATCTTCTTATTCCTAGTCTCACTGGCACGTGACACAGGAAGTAATCCTGAGATTACAATCATTGATGCCCCCTGTTTTCAACTTTCTATCTAACTGCCTGAACTCATCTCTCTTTCTGCTTATGTTGTACCTTTAAGAATCTTAGGATATCACAAAACATTTCACAATTACTGAGATACTTTTGTAATATAGTTACTGGTGTAATATGGAAGCCCACTTGTCCACAAGTACATTCCACAATCAACAAAGAGTTACATGACTAGATAACTGGGGTAAGATTCCACTTTGATGGAATGCCAAATAGGTGATATTGTACTGGTTGCTCTTTTTATCTCCAGCCCTGTTGGCTTTATTGGAAAACAAAAAGCACATCGCTAATGTGCTATTGCATACTGTCAAAATTAAAATTTCACCCAAATCAGCGCTAGTGCCATTGGTTGTATGATTATTATTGATTGTAACATAAGGACAACTCTCCTGTTCTTCTTTCAGTAGTGCCATGTGACTGTTACATTTTATTTAAAAGACAGAACCTGTGATAATTCAGAACATTCACAATACTGCACTGAAGAATCAAGGTTGGTCTGCACTTAAATCTCTCTGTTCACATGTTCACTGCAAAAACTTCTTTATTTTAAAACAATATCCTTTGAAATTACGGTACAATGTTATAACAGCAATTGATTAAATAATGAACGAAGGGAGCACAACTGTTAATTGGGACATAACTGTAAGTTATACAAGGGGCTAAATAGTCAGAGGATCTCAACTCCTCTGTTCTGGTAGCAATCATGTGCATGTTAATACCATATTTGAAGGCAATCATTTGTGTAGACTTTGTGATCAAATAGGCAAAATCAGCATAAATATTTTTCAAAAATCCAGGCAAAAAAAAATCATTCATTTGATAGAGATAATAAGAACTGCATATGCTGGAGTCAGAGATAATACAGTGAGGAGCTGGACGAGCACAGCAGGCCAGGCAACATCAGAGGAGGACGAAAGTTGGCATTTTGAGTCGGGACCCTTCAGAAAATTTGATTTATTTGATAGTTACTGACAAATGTTATCAATGCCAGTGACTTGCATAGCTTCACCTCAGCATATCTAGGAGCACTGTTGAAAGTCTTACCATACAACATTGCCATCTTTAACTCATTCTGAGGATGTGCAGAACTCTGGCTAAGCTGGCATTTCTTGCTCATCCTTAATTTCACTTGAGGAAAACCGGGGAACGAATTTGTGGATATTGGCCCAGGAAAGGAATGGCAAAATACTTCGAGGTCAGCAGTAGGACTTGGAAATGATAGTGTTGCCATGTGTCAGCTGCCCTTGGCTTCTGGTTTTAGAGCTCATAGCTTTGGAAACTGCTACAGAAAGAGCCATGGTGAGTTTCTGCAGTGCATCTTGTGGATAGTACATACTGCTAATACCGTGTGTAGGTCATAGAGGGATTGTTGAAGGTGATGAAAGGGTGCCCGTCAAGCTGACAGCTTGAAGTTCATTGTACCTGCATTCATCCAAAAGGCTGCAGATATTCCAGACACTCCTAACTTGTGCTTTGTGTTTGTACTGTAAATACTGTAAAAAAAGGAAAGATTTGCAATGATATAGCTCCTTCCAAAATCAGCAGATAGCTCAAAGTGCTTTAAGCCAATGAAGGAATTTTGAAGTACAGTCCCTGTTATCGTAGGAAACCTTGCAGCCAATTTGCACACACGCTCCTATGAATAGCAATGCGATAATATCTCAATTATCTGTTTTTGTGATGTTGATTAATATATTGATAAGATTACTAAGGACAATCACCTTGCTATTTGAAGTAGACATGTGATATTTTATATCCAATTGAGCATATGGAGCCTCAATTTCACATCTCATTTTGGAAAAGGAATCTTGGATAATGCAATGCACACTCAGTGTTGCACTGAAGTGACAACCATGCTGGAGTGGGAATTAAATCCTTACCTTCCAACTCAGAGGTAAGTGTTCTACCAACAGGACTATGACTAAAATTTAATTATGACAAAAAATGTAAGAATATAGCATTCAATTTTTTTACAATAAGAGTTACACTTTTCTGAATTATTATCAATGTAAGGAGACCTTAATGCCTCCTACACACCTCTATAATTTGCATACAGCAACTTTCACTTAGTCCAAGGTACTTTTCTGTTTTAAACATTTATTATCACTGAATGTTTCACCCGGCCAACCTCCACCTAACTTACAATTGAAATGATTCATTCATGTCTTAGTGCTCGCTTCGTAAGAACTTGGTTCCTACTTTATATCTCCTCTTATATTCATGTTTGCAGTATTAATGTGTCATAGTGATATAATGTTAAATTAGTTTGGTGATTAAATGAATGTATTATTTATTTTTGGCACATTAACTGAACCAATCCTAGGCAACTAGTAAAATTGCAAATTAGTTAAAGCTTTCAACTATTCAAGGAAGGAGAGTTCAGAATGCAGGAAACTATAAGTCAGTTGTACTTGTGTCTATTAGAGGGAAATGCTAGATCCTTTATTAAGGAAGTAATAGCAGACCATTTAGGAATCATAAAAAAAATCAGATAGAGTTTCATATCAGCCACTGAATTATGTCTGTGTATCCTGGTTCAGTTACCTGCAATCCTTTTGTTCTCCCTTATCTGGCTGACGCTTCATCTTGATTACCTAAGTGTCACAGGAGATAATAATATTTTATTATTGAATAAATATAGTAATAAGCATGAGTACAGAGTGTGTTGATAATCTGAACTCCTTACTCGTATGCCTTGATAAAGCCTAATTTTTTTTTAAGATTTCATTTTGTAATCTAAAGCCATCAAAGCTTTCTGAAACATAAATGCAAAATACAATGATAGTTGAGTTTAGAAAATATTGATATTTCCGATTGAGTGGTCATTTTGATGCCTGATCATACTTGTGTATAATTTTTAATCAAGAAATAATGTAAAATTTGTCTTGGCAAATTATATTCAATCCATTATTTTCTTTATTTGAAGCTTGCAGAAATAATTTCAAATAAAATGATTATTCTGCATTTTTCATAGAACAACCTTTATATTGCTTGCTGTCCAAACTGCAGAACAATGCCCACTTCAAAACTGTTCATATTATGGAATCATAGTGATAATTTGCACAGAATGCTTTTCAGTCAGTTTTTTTAGTGAACTGCCAGGTTATTATTCTGAACTAACTATTCAAATCTCATTGTATAGACGACAGGTAACATTGTCGCGTTAATAAAAATATTTTTAGGCTTGGCATATTGAATGAAATGTGAAATGTATGTTAGATATAAAGTGTAATTTAATTGAGGTATGACTGATTCACTATACCACTGTATTGATGACCTGAGTGGACACTTAAATCAACACTTTTCCATGATGCTGACAATGCTTGGCAATTCTAATCCATTTCCTGTTTTGATTGAAATAGAATTTATGTAAATTGTGTTGTCTTGTGACGTGGGTTTAAAAATAAACATTTGTATGGCTGTGCCTCCTTTCATTATTTTTCTCTTGGGTTTTATTTTATTTTTAAACCAATTTTATCTTCTGACAACATCCAAAGGACAAATGATTCCTCAAGTTACATTTGAAACAGATAATATTGGCCATTTTCCAACACTGTTAGCTCGGATGAATTAGGATTTTGATGAAACCAATTTGATTGTGCTATTAGAGAGAAGAAAACAATCATAAAGTGTTGGTGCTACATTTGTCAAATCAAAATGTAAACAGTAGACATGTTAATCCAAAAAGTGCTGATATTTTGAGCACTGATGTTTTGATATATGAGTTGACACAACATTTCCAATTATTTGTATACAATTTTATTGGAAGTAAGAGACATAAAACATCATTTTGGCAAAATGCTTCTATTTGATGTTGAGTGTTGGTTTTGGTTCTTTCTTTCTTACAGTTCCAGTTGTAGGTCTAATATTGTGAGTTATCCGTTTAATATTGTGAGTACGAGTCAGTTGTTTCGTTAATTCATTAAATAGGAAATAATCCTAACTTGTTTTAAAGGAAATCTATCACTTGTGTGTTTGCACACCAAGGCATTTGCCACCTTATTTAAAGTGTTGAAATCAACCAATGTGAAAGTATGATTGTATACTACAGGAAGTATTCTATTTACCAAAGCTCAGGCCTTAGACACAAGTTGAAGACAAACAGTACTTAATGCCCTGCCCATTTCTTGGTGTTGCTGAAGTTTAACTAGGCTAAATTTCCTCATTAACTCCTGAGCCTATTCATTGCTTCTGCAATTATATGAACTCTATGTATTAACAGAGTGGATTTGGAAGAATCACTTTCGCCACTATAAAAAGACTGCATGCTGTAATTAGCGAGTTGGATTGTTAATCTGTTATCACTGTTGGCTGGGCTGTTATAGCCTTTTTGACTTGGATATTACCTTATCGAAATGGTCACAGCAAGTTGCCTTGCTTGTCAACTTTAACTATCAGGCATACCATTTTGAGTCGCTTTGACTTGAGGGGTGCAGAGAAGATTTACAAGGATGTTGCCACGGCTGGAGGGTTTGAGTTGCAGGGCTAGACTGAATGGGCTGGGGGGCAGTATTTAGATGATTTAAATCTCTGAACACAGTTCACTGAGTGCTGCAAAAGGAAACATGTTTTAACCTTCGTCAATTACTGTACAGTCAGAGGTAACTGTTTGATTTCAGATACACTTCCTAATTTTGAAGGAGCTATGAAATGCAGAAGATAGTACTAAGGTGAAAACAAAAGGATTTGATTACAATTGCCAATCCTTGGAATATCAGGGACCACACTATCCTGAGGGGACTTTACAGGTTGGAAGCTGAACAAATGCTTGTCCTTGTGGGGAAGTCCCGTAACAGGGCCATAAGGGGTCTCACATTAAAGACTGAGATGAGCAAGATATTCTTTCCTTCAGATGAACATTAGTGTGTGGAATTGTGTACAATAGAGAGCAGTGGAAGTTAGTTCATTGAATACATTCACAGCTAAGTTAGACGTTTGCTCAGCAAGGGTGGCAGGGGTTAGGTGAGGCACACAGGAAGGCAGAGTCAAGACCATAATCAGATTGGCAATGATCTTATCAGATAGTGGAACAGGTTTGAGGGACTGAAGAGTCTACTCCTGCTCCTAATCCTTGTGCTTTTTGTAATGGATCAAGTTTGCATACCAGTAATTTAGTAATCTGTAAATTAATTCTGTCATCCATGCATCAATGCAAAATAGTAAATTAATCCTTAGAGTCGCTTATTTAAAGTTTACATTATTACTATGGCTTATAGTAAATAGTTATAGAATGAAGAACAAGAGATGACTTTAACACATTTTATTGAGCCTGATTATAAATATATGATCTGCTGAACAATTGCTAGGTCTGCCACTTTAAGGTTGTGCTTCTTTCCCAGAGCCTGTTGTTTTCTGAACACAATTATCACCATTAGTATGATGAGTTTATGCAGAATTGAAGAATTAAACCCTACACGTGACAGTCATTCCCCTTTCCTAGCCTTTCTTGGTTAGGTTTGCTGCGTATCTAATAATGCTAAGTAGTGGCCTAGTGACATAATTTGGCAGTCTGCTTGTGCGTACTCACAGCATGAGAAACTTGACATTCTAGAATCTTTTGCAGTCATTTGTCCTCATTTGACCTACCTTATTAGATTGTCTGAAATGCATTGCTGTATGATTAGTTCTGGTGTTTCTGTTTTTGACAATAAACTCCTTCTTCCAGTAATGTACATTTTATACCATTTTACTAACAAAGTTTTTAAACTGTAACTAAAATACATACATTCAGAAATAACAGGACCATAGGATCACAGGAGTAGGAGGAGTCTAAAAGCTCTTTGAGTCTGTTCTACTGTGGACTTAGATCATTCCCATCCTGTATGACTCTATGGCTATTCTGTATTGTATCATCATCTGCCCACCTTTTTCAGTGACCTTTAATGCAAAATCTATCAGTTTCAAATTTCCAATTGATCTAGTCTCAATGGCTACTTGCAAAGACAGTTCCAGATTTTCGATTACATGCTGTGTAAACAGAAAATCACTAAACAGCTTAGTTCTATTCTTAGTGATTCCATTTTTTCTGGATTCTCCACCAGAAAAAGTTCTCTCTATCTGTCCATCAGCCCAGATCCTCCAATGACAGCAGAGATAAAAGTCGAGACACTGCGTGACATTTGTGTCAGTATTTGGAGTGAGTGCCATCAGTTGCACATGTAAGGTATTTAATAACAAAGTTTGAACTTCTGATAAGTAGAATTACTTTACCCATTTCACTCTGGGACAGTCTCACAAACTGACTCAAACGCTGTTAAACCCCATTTACCTGGATATTAACCTTCCCCCCACACACCCACAATTAATCTCAGATGTAAAATTGCAATTAACAGTCGGAGTACATCAGAGAAATCAAACCCATGCAGAGAAATCTGCCTCATTGACAATGGTCATCCTCCTGTGCAATTGCTGCAATGATCATCCCTTATGCATCCCCAACAATTACTCATTCCTGTGCAGACCCTTAAACTTTGACAATCCTCAATGCTTGAGTGAGCAATGGAAGTCCCATCTCCACCAATTAACAATCATAGAGCATTCATGAGCTGATGGGCTGCCATGGGAAGAGAAATAGAGATGTTATCTGCATAGGATCATTAACAGCGCAGATGCCGGCCATTTGTCCCAACAACTCAGTGCTGTCTTTCTGCAGAGCAATCCAGTCAGTTACATTCCCTGACTTTATCTGCGTGCGTTGTACTCAAATTTATTTCATTCAAATGCCCTGTCAATTTCTTTCCGAAATCATTCATCTCCACTTTGAATACCGTCTTAGTCTTAGGACATGACCATTTGCTGCTTCATGGTAATTACATTGCCATTATCTACCCCACCCCTATGGCATACCTCTTGCCCCATTTTAACATGTGCCATAATGATCACTCATTAAATATCCATTGAAAGACAGGATCCTTTTGGGGGCCAGTTAGCTCCGTTGGCTGGATAGTTGATTTGTAATGCAGAGTGATACAAATAGCACAAGTTCAATTCCTGTATGAGCTGAGGTCACCACCAAGGGCTCTCCTTCTCAACCTCGTTCCTTGCCTGAGATATGATGACCATCAGGTTAAACTCACGACCAGTCATCTCTCCTTCAATGAGAAAGTAGCTTTATCTGTGCCTCTCTGGGACTATAGTGACTTTGCCTTTACAGGGATGCCTTTCATCTGGAGACCAGGTAATGTTCTGGGGCCTGGCGTTTGAATCCTGCCATAGCAGATGGTGAAATTTGAATTCACTAAAATTCTGGAGTTAAGAACTTAATGATGACCATGAAACCATTGTTTATTGTCAGGAAAAGCCCATCTCATTCACTAAATGCTGATCCAGCTGGTGATGTCTTCATCCCATGAATGAATTAAAACAAAATCCCTGCCAATGACATCAACTTTAAAAATCCACTGTGCTCCAGGACAATGTTTGACAATCTGGCATTCCACCACACCTACAGTTGCAAAGCCACA
The DNA here is from genome assembly GCF_030684315.1 of Stegostoma tigrinum. Taxonomy (NCBI): domain Eukaryota; kingdom Metazoa; phylum Chordata; class Chondrichthyes; order Orectolobiformes; family Stegostomatidae; genus Stegostoma; species Stegostoma tigrinum. The sequence continues at coordinate 37,088,338 of NC_081354.1, read as the reverse complement.
GTGCTCATGACACATGGCAGATGCTCCCTTGCGCATACAACCCCAATCCCTCATGCTGGTCACCATTCAACCACCAGGTCACACAATTCATCTGTCCTTATCTACACCCCATCTAAGCACTCTCACTGCTACACAGCGCCTAATTTTTTTTCTTTATTCATTTACAGGATGAAGGCGTCGGTGACCAGGCAGAATTTATTGTCCATCCCTAATTGCTCGGAAAGCAGTTAAGAGTCAACCACATTGCTGTGGTTCTGGAGTCACATGTAGGCCAGACCAGGTAAGGATATCAGTTTCCTTCCCTAAAGGACATTAACGGACCAGATGCTTCTTTCCAACAATCAACGATCGATTCATGATCATCATGAGACTCTTCAATTCCAGATATTTATTGAAGTAAAATTCCATCATCTGCCATGACAAGATTCAGACCCAAGTCCCCAGAACATTATCTGGGTCTCTGGGTTAACAATTTATCAATAATACCATTAGGCCATCACCTCCCTCAATGCCCAAATCTTGCCCAGTCGGGGGACATCATATACACACAAGCAATGTGTCAATTCCAGATATGAGCTTTTATTTACAGCCAGCCAAGGAACAAGGACTGCAGTTAGTATCCAACCCAAATGCTGGTATCATGGTCAATTTCATAACATTGTGACATAGCCCTCTCAGTGCTATGTGAGGGCAGTCAATAGCAACCTGCACTGGAGGAAGCCAACTCTGATCCCAAATCCAAGCCTGGTCAGCAGCACTACCTTGTCATCAGGAAATGAAATTAACTGATGTGATCTTGCATAAATGGCATTAGTTGATGTCCTGTTACATTTGAATTGAATTAGGTTTAGAACATAGAACATAGAACATTACAGCACAGTACAGGCCCTTTGGCCCTCGATGTTGCGCCGATCTATCATACCGATCTCAAGCCCATCTAACCTACACTATTCCATGTACATCCATGCTTATCCAATGACGACTTATATGTACCTAAAGTTGGCGAATCTACTACCGTTGCAGGCAAAGCGTTCCATACCCTTACTACTCTCTGAGTAAAGAAACCACCTCTGACATCTGTCCTATATCTTTCACCCCTCAATTTAAAGCTATGCCCCCTTGTGCTCGCTGTCACTATCCTAGGAAAAAGGCTCTCCCTATCCACCCTGTCTAACCCTCTGATTATTTTATATGTTCCAATTAAGTCACCTCTCAACCTTCTTCTTTCTAATGAAAACAGCCTCAAGTCCCTCAGCCTTTCCTTGTAAGACCTTCTCTCCATACCAGGCAACATCTTAGTAAATCTCCTCTGCACCCTTTCCAAAGCTTCCACATCCTGTCAAGTACTGTCATATGTATTCACATGAGTACAGTGAAAAGTTTGTAAGTCACCACTTATGGTGCCACTTTAGGTGCACAGTTGCTGAGGTACAGGATCTTGGTTCAAAGCAGAACAAGAAAGAAAACAAAGTTAAAAAGCTAAACATTATAGTCCTCTTTACCAAGAAGTAGAAAAACAAAGGAACACAGTTAACAGTTCAACACCACAGCCCATAAATGCCTAGACATTCTGGGTTCACACTCCTCACAAAGGTTTGAACTTTGACTGCAAATTCATCAGGAAGTGGTCGGAATGCACCATCCTCAAAACATTGCAGGAAAAGGACAGTTTGGATCTATTGCATGGCTTCCTGAGCAGCCTGTCAAAGTTATTTGGCACAATGCCTCATCACAAGAACTTTCCGAAAAGCACCAAGTCATTGCTAGGCTGGTGTCTCAAACCAGGTATGGGGGTTTGGTGGGGGGGAGACGTGGGGTGCTTTTGTGACTGTCACACATTTCCTGTTGGAATGTGCTATGCAAAGGAACTCTGGTGAGAAACGCAATAGTTTTTGTCAAGGTTTGTCCTGAGCAGCTCCGTGATGCAGGATTCTGTACTCTATGCTATGTTTCCCAGCACACCAAGACTAACATCAGCTGTGCCTGGAGGATCATCAATGTGGTGAAGGATGCTCTTTGGTCTTCCCAAAACTTGTCAGTCTTCTAGAACAAGGAGTAGACCCTGACTGAGTGCTGCAGACTGGCACACTCCAAGGTCTAGGACAACGTACTGAGGAATGCACTGAAGCTTGGATTAACTGCTACCAAGGGGCAGTGAGGAAAGGCCACCATCCAAGGCCTGTCTGCCAAAGTTAAATAGGGGTCTATTCAGTCATCGGGCTCTCCTGGTGTCTCAAATGTATGTAAATATAATCTTTTATGAGTAAGAAATGCACTTGGTTTGTTTGCTGGATAGAGTCAAACTCTAATGTTCGTTTGTTTCTTCATATGCTACTCTACAGCACTAAACTGCTTTTTTTACTTGGTGTGTACATAAAGTTATGCCTTGCAGCCTGTTCCCACTACTGCCACAGCCTTGGGCTGCCTCCAGCTCAGGAGCAGCTGCCTGCTCTCACTGCCATCTATACAACATGCTGTACATCTAAGTGATCCAACTCAAGTTATTCGTTACTCCCTAGAAGGACCCTGTAGCACAGAAGTATAAAGTAACTGTCACCTTCACAGCCACTTCAGAGCAAAGATGGGCTGCCACTCCTGCTGTCCTCAGGCCCCATTCTAGGATTGGTAATAGATTAATCACAGCATCCCAGGGTAAAAGGAATCCTTGCCACAACACTCACCCCCAAGAAATGGAGGTGGGTTAAAACTGCAGGTCTCCTGCAGACCCCTGTATACTAAGGAACGTTGCAGCTGAGCCCTCTTCCTGAGCTGTCTGTTCCTCATCCTGCATATCAGACTGCTGCAGCTCCTGAGTTTACCTGATTCTCCTGCATCTACCTTCAAGTTCAGTGACCAACATCCTATAATCATTTTGGTATATTTGAACTTAGTAGGCATTGGGGTCTTGATGATATTACAGATTTTGTCATGTCAATCTTATCAAGACTCAGGAAGCAAGTTTATAATTTGTTTGGATGAGACGCATTGACATCATTTCCCCAAGATGCCAACAGCTCCCTTCTTCGTGATTTTGGATTAAACAGTCTCAGTCCACTAACTTCCCTGTGCGCGTGTCTGGACATAATTCCAGAATAATATTTTGAAACAATAGTTTCAATATTCAATTCTACACTGTCAATTAAGTCTCGAGCTGCATGTCATGCCAATCAATGCTAATGAGCATATATTTGTCCATCCAGTTGCAAGCCGTTCATACTATCTGTGCCACCCAAGAAGTGTATTCATTTATACTCAAGATTTGCCACAAATTTAAGAATGAATTAATGTGACCAAAACAAGAACTGGTTCTTTCCATTCTCACAAATCCTTACTCCCGGACAAGTAAGAACCCTTTCAGAAGAAGGGTCCTGACCTGAAATGTCAACTTTCCTGCTCCTCTGATGCTGCCTGCCCTGCTATGTTCTTCCAGCTCTGTACTTTTTTTATCTCTGACTCCATTGTCAGCAGTTCTTGCTATCTCCTTACTCCAAGATCTATATGCAACTTCTAATCAACAATCAGTCGATTCATTTGCACTCTGCCCAGCCAGCTGAGTCAGGGCAGCTACTGCAGTTGGCTTTAACTGTTTAAATGATAGGTCACTCCTAATGTATTCACAGTAACATCACTTTCATCAATACATCCCAACAGTTAATAATATCAATAAACAATTCTTGACTATGTAATACTTCAAGTCCTATCTCCCATAAGAAGGCAAGTAAACTAGTCCATCTTGATGAAGTCTTAACCATTCCTACAACATGCCCTGTACCTCTTAGGGTCTGTAGCAGTCGTCTCCTTTCTTTCTCTGCTACCACCAACAGGAAAGTGGTCACCATTACTGCTACCCACCAACTGTCATCTGGGTTACCTGAGAGAAAACAATTAACAGATCTGCTTCTGACAGCCCTGTGTACACAAACAGAATGTGAGTTGAGAAGAGCATTATGGGTTGTGTCATTTCTGGAAAGTACCTATCTCATCCCTTTAAGGTTTTCTCTTTTACAATCTACCTGTACGAGATATCCTTGTACTAAATCTGTGAGCTAACACACTGGGCTGTTGTTTTCACATTCAGTCAATGTTGCCAAACAACTGCTAACAATGCACAAAGATACTTCCCTTTCTGGAGTGACGGAGTTATATAGCATGGAAACAGACATTTCAGTCCAACTCATCCATGCCTATCCAGTATCCTAAATTAATCTAGTCCCATTTGCCAGCATTTGGACCATGTTTGTCTAAACTGTTCCTATTCATGTACTCATTTAGATGACTTTCAAATGTTATAATTGTACCAGCCTCCACCACTTCCTCTGGCAGCTCATTCCATACACGCATCATCCTCTGTGTGAAAAATCTGCCTTTTAGTTCCCCTTTAAATCTTTCCTCTCTCACCTTAAACCTATGTCCTCTCATTTTGGACAATCCTTACCCTGGAAAAAAGAAGTTGGCTAATCATCCTATCCATGTCCTTCATGAATTTATAAACCTCTATAAGATCACCTCTAAACCTTCGATGGTCCAGGGAAAATAGCCTCAGCCTATTCAGCATCTCTCTATAGCTCAAACACTCCCACACTGGCAACATCCTTATAAATCTTTTCCATACCCTTTCAAGTTTAACAACATATTTCTTAAACCAGGCAGACCAGCACTGAACACAGTATTCGAAAAGTGGCCTAACCAATGTCCCGTAGAGCCATAACATGACATCCCAACTCCTATACTCAATGCACTGACCCAGAAAGGCAAGTGTCCTAAATGCCTACTTCACGACCCTTCCTGCCTGTGACTCCACTTTCAAGGAATTATGAAACTGCACCCCAATGGCTCTTTGTTTGGCAACACTCCCCAGGATTAGATTCCCTAGAGATCAGATTCCCTACAGTGTGGAAACAGGCACTTTGGCCCAGCAAGTCCACACCGCCGCTTGAAGCAGCCCACCCAGACCCATCCCCCTATAACCCACACACCCCTGAACACCATGGGCAATTTACCATGGCCAATCCACCTAACCTGCACATCTTTGGACTTTGGGAGGAAACCGGAGCACCTGGAGGAAACCCACGCAGATACGGGGAGAATGTGCAAACTCTGCACTGACAGTTACTCGAGGCCGGAATCGAACCTGGGTCCCTGGTGCTGTGAGGGTGCAGTGCTAACCACTGAGCCGCCGTGCTGTGCCGATCCTACCATTAAGTGTATAAGTCATGCCCTGATTTATCTAACCAAAATGCAACCGTCAAATTTATCAACTTTAAATTCCATCTGCCATTCCTCTGCCCTTTCAAAAAGACACTTTACTTAGCTATCTGTCCCAATTAGAAATGAAACTTTTTAGGTATTGACACCTAAATAGCCCAATTCTTGATCTCTATTTTTACACATACCGACAAGAAGGGTTGTCAATCAATTCCAACAACTTATTTTTGTTATGTCCATCTAGTAGAGTGTTGTCTCATCCATGACAGTCCCCTCATACAATTTCTCACATCCCACCAGTAGCCATCCTTTCTTATTCATTGGTGCTGGAGAAATTTCATAGTGTGGTAGATTATTACCACAATAACACCAAAAGCAAAAATGGACATTTCTAAATGACTTTGTTTGTTTGTTCTTTATCTTGGCTGACACTTATTTTACCTCAATTGTAACTAGCTAAATTAAGCCACAGCTTTCACATCTCAAAATAATTTAAATAAGTGTTTTTGAACTGACAAGCTCTGTCCAATATCTGATTTCCTTCTCTTCAAAAGGAACATTTTTAATTCCTGTTCGATGAAACTATCAACACTCAGTATCTATTATTGTTTTCGAAAACTCCCGTGAGATCCAAATGAACTTAATTCAGTTAATCGATTCTCATTCTTTGCAAATGTCTAAATAAATTCTTGAAACCTGTTCTTCCTCTCACCTATCCTCTCCTCCCACCTCAAGCCGCACCTCCCTTTCCTACCTACCAACCTCATCCTGCCCCCTTGACCTGTCCATCCTCCCAGGACTGACCTATCCCCTCCTTACCTCCTCACCCATACTCTCCTCTCTACCTATCTTCTCCTCTATCTATCTTCAGTCCACCTCCCCCTCTCTGCCTATTTATTTCAGAATCCTCTCCCCATCCCCCTTTTCTGATGAAGAGTCTAGGCCCGAAATGTCAGCTTATGTGCTCCTAAGACGCTGCTTGGCCTGCTGTTTTCATCCAGCCCTACACTTTGTTATCCGGGAATCTTGTTACACTTGTAAGAAAAAGACATAAAAGATCCATTTGGCTCAAGCAGAATTAACTAATCTAAAGATATAAAATTCTAACTTGCTATAGGAAGAGTTCATTTGTCTGTGTTTCTCCAGAGATGTGGAGCCGAGCAGTTTCCAAATCGTGCACTTGTGTCATGTTATGTATTTTGTTTTTAAAAATACTTTCCTGAGAAATAGGTGAGCAAGCCTCTGTTTCAGACTCTGGCCTTTTGTTCTAGCATAAAAGCCTGCAATATTTTACATTAATGCAAATTATTTTTGTTGCAAAGTTTTTTTAGATTCTTTCTCAAACCAATCCTTGCCTTTATTTTCTTTTGATCCCACTATTCTAAACTAAGATTACTTGCTTTCAAGTTCTAGTTAGCAGTATCCAAATTTGAAATTCATTTTCCATTTTGAGAATTGAATTAGGAATAAATGTTCAAATCTTTAAATTTTATAAGGCTCTAAGCCAAGATCAATCCAAGTTCGGGTTAATCATGCCAAACATCCCAATTTAGGCTATACAACATTAAAGAGAAAATGACTCTAAGTATTTGTGGACTTTGAATCAAGATTAAAAACTCACTCAGACATAATAAGAATTGCGGATGCTAGAGTCGGAGATAACACAGTGTGGAGCTGAAGGAACACAGCAGGCCAGGCAGCATCAGAGGAGCAGGAAGGTTGACAATTTGGGTCGGGACCCTTCTTCAGAAATGGGGAAGGAGGAAGACAGCTGCAAAATAGAGAGAGGAGGGGTGAAGCTGGGGCAGGTCATGTGTTTGTCAGAAAATCGTGGAATCATAATTCTGGCTAGTAACCATGGTCCAGTACTCATTACTTGAAATGTTTAAATTTTTATTATCCTTCTCACAAGTTACTTTACTTTTTTCTTTCACTCTTTTCTTCTCAAAATTTCTGAAAGGTAATAAGGTTAACCCCCAAAAATAATCTTAGCCTTTCAACCCAAGCAAAAGGAATCCTATAAGCATCTGCACAAAGGACTACAGATTTACAACTTAATTTTCGAAAATATTAAATTGTAACAGGCACACTCACAAAGTTAATATTGAATTGATATTGGAAGTTTTGTCACATCACAATCTCAGCAACATCCATTTAACTTAATGAGATTTTTTTGCTCCAGAAGGAGATTGTGAACTGCTAATGCTGACAGCCACATGGAGGAAGAAAGGGGTCTTTGAATTTTTGCTGCCAAAGTTTGTATTTTCTCTGCCTCTTGTGTGATGGACCTTATTACATTCCCATTCCCGAGCACTCCTCCTAGAAATGTCACTCCACACCAAAACATTTCACTCACAGTAAACACCAACAACTTTAAAACAAACAAGGCCACGCTCAGAAGACTGAGAATAGCTCCTGGCAAGCTAATAGACACAGACACAAAGATCCAGGACAAAGCTAACTTAGGGACAAGATATACAAGGATTTAGTTGAACAGTGATCTAGGGTATTGCAGTCTTTCCTGTCTTAAAATGATGCACAAAATGTAGAAATTTATTTTTGTGTCACTCCTTTACTTGTGGTGTGATGGTAGTTCAAATTACAAATTGTTCGCTTTGTTGTCAAACACACCCAAGCAGGCCAGCCACCATCAGAGGAGGAGGAAAGTTGATGTTTTGGGTTGGGGCCCTTCTTTCACCAGGCCTGTTGTGTTCCTCCAGCTCCACACTATGTTATTCCTGACTCCAGCATCGACAGTTCTTACTATCTCCAAGCAGCTGGAGCGTCGTTTGTTGAAAGGATCTCATTGCTTATCCCAGCAGGTGCTAGTAGCTGTTTTCTGACAAGTTCCCCTTTAAGTTCCAACATTCTAAACTCTCAGATGAGTGATCTGCTTCCCTTTACCAACTTCTCATTTGTCTCATTCCTGCTTGCCATGGCTGATTTTACAGTTATAGTCTGATGATATTCTCTCTCTCTATAAATGACCTCTCTTCTTTCACGCTGCTGCTTCACTCCCAAGGAAATTGTCTGTCCCGATATACCCCACAGCATTTTATCAAATTTGCTAAGAACAGTTGTTTACGTTCCTGTTTCGCTAAGGAACCAAACTGCAATTGTGGTGCCACACCTTCTCTGATTACTGTACCTTAGACCTCAGGTCCCCAATAGTAGCTATTTATTCTCCAAGGCTGATCACTATCCGCTCCTTTGTCTGTCCAACTGCTTTCTCTCTTTGGGCTTTGTCTCCATCTTTCATTTACTCCTTATCCCCTTACCGCACCCTATCTTCTGCATAAAAAAACAAACCTTTCCTAGTTAGTTTCAGTTGTAAAGAAGGGTTACTGGATACGAAATGTTAACTCTGATTTCTCTCCACAGATGTTTCCAGACCTGCTAGATTTTCCAGCAATTTCTGTTTTTTTTTCTGATCTCCAGCATCCATAGTTCTTTTGGCTTTTATCTATCATGACCATCTCTGAGTCAAAGGACACATCAATGTTTGATGCAGAAGTGAACCCATGAGTTCTGGCAGCCTTTCAGACTGTTCTAAGGGGCAGGGCATGTTTTGCTCCCACATCATTTGCGAATGCGCAGTTTTCATTTGGTCCACATCTTTGTCCAGGGCTGTCACACTTCCCTCAACTTTATACATCACTTGTCCTGGCCTTGTGTCAACCATGCCTCTTACCCACATGGGACTGTTTTCATGATTCTTACAATAAAACCCATTCCCTGTATCAACAGTCTCTCTGGCTTGGTGGAGTCTTGTGTCCTAAATTGGCATACTTAAGACATTTCTCCACAATCCCCACCCCAGTCTGGGAAGCTCATTAACCTGGTGCAGAGTCTTCTCCCCATTAGCAACTCTGCCATTGCTACCACTGTAATTGTATGTGGGGTGGTCCTATAGTCAAATAAGAACCCTGGCAGCTTGGTATCTACCAAGACTATAAGCTGTTTCTTCAAGCCAGCCTTCAAAGTTTGGACTGCTCCTTCTGCAAGCCACTGGAAAATGGTTGGTATGGAGTTGTCCTTATATCATAAATGCTTTCGACCTGGTTTGTTGTTCCGCCGACGTTTCATTACCATGCTTGGTAACATCCTCAGTGCAGCCTCTGATGAAGCGTTGATGTGTTTTCCTGCCTGGTTTTTAAACTCTGGGGTCTGTTGCGATCGATTGCCTCACTTCCAGGTTTCCTCCATAGTGGAATATATATGGGGTCAAATTCAGTGTGTTTATTAATAGCATGCTTCATGGAGTTCCATGCTTCCAGAAATTCTCGTGCTCGTGCAACGGACCCCAGAGTTTAAAAACCAGGCGGGAAAACACACCGCTTCACGGTAATGAAATGTCTGCAGAACAACAAACCAGCTCGGTGAGCCAACCAACCTCAACACCCACAACCCGAGCTACAGACCTACCCCAAAATCTTAAATCCCATTCAACTTTAGAAAATTTAGGAAATATCCAAATTCCCTGCTGGTAAACTATGGCCCATTATCTGTGACCAATACTTCCAGGACTTTGTGTATTTAAAAAGAAGCCCCTCAAAGTCTGAAAAGTTTCAATAAGGTCTCTTTAACATTTTTCAACCTCAATGAGTGCAAGCTCAACCTAATCACCCCCCGCTCAAAAGAAAGTCCTCCAATAGCTGGAGTCAATCTAGTGAGCCTTCTCTGGACTGCATCTGTAGTGATTATTTATTTATCTACTAATTTATTTTTATTCATTTTGTGGGATATGGGTGTCACTGGCTGGTCAACATTTATTGAATGTCCCTAGTTTCCCTTGAGAAGGTGGTAGTGAGCTGCCTTCTTGAACTGCTGCAGTCCTCCTGCTGTAAGTTGACCCACAATGCTATGAGGGAGGAAATTCCAGTATTTTGACCCAGGGACAGTGAAGGAACACCGATACATCTCCAAGTCAGGATGGTGAATGGTTTGGAGGAGAACCTGGTGGGGGTGGTGTTCCCATGCATCTGCTACCCTTGTCCTTCTAAATGGAAGTGGCATGGGTTTGGAAGGTGCTGTCTTTGGTGAAGTTCTGCAGTACATCTTGTAGATAGTACACGATGCTGCTACTAAGTGTCAGTGGTAGAGGGAGTAGATGCAGTGCCAATCAAGTGGGCTGTTTTGTCCAGGGAGGTGCCAAGCTTCTTGAGTGTTGTTGGGGCTGCACTCATCCAGGCAAGTTGGGAGTGTTCCATCACACTCCTGACTTGCATCTTCTAGATTGTAGCCAGGCTTTCAGGAGCCAGGAGCTGGGTTACTTGCTGCAGTATTCCTAGCCTCTGGCCTGCTCTTATAGCTACTGCATTTATGTGATGAGTCAAGTCGAGTTTCTGATCAATGATAACTCCCAGAATGTTGATAGTGGGGGATTCAGTGATGGTAACACCATTGAATGTCAAGGGGATGTTGTTAGGTTGTCTGTTATTGGTGATGGTAATAGCTTGGTATTTGTAGATAATAAAATGTGAGGCTGGATGAACACAGCAGGCCAAGCAGCATCTCAGGAGCACAAAAGCTGACGTTTCGGGCCTAGACCCTTCATCAGAGGGTATTTGTGTTGTGTAAATGTTGCTTGCCACTTGTCAGCCCAAAGCTGGATGTTGTCAAGATCCTGTTGCATTTGGACATGGACTGCTGCAGTGTCTGAGGAGTCGCAAATGGTGCTGAATATTGTGCAATCATTGACTAACACCCCACTTTGGACCTTATGATGGAGGGAAGATCATAGATGAATCAGATGAAGATGGTTGGGCCTAGGACACTACCTTGAGGAACTCCTACAGAGATATCCGGGAACTGAGACGACTGACCTGCAACAACCACGACCATCTTCGTATTCATCTGGTATGACTTGAACTACTGGAGAGTTTGTCTCCTTACACACATTGATTCCCATTTTAGGGCTGCTTGATGCCAAACTCAGTCAAGATGCCTTGATGTCAAGTGCTGTCACTCTCTCCTCACCACTGGAATTGAGCTCTTCTGTCCATGTTTGAACCTTTTGGTAATGTGGAGACCAGAACTGTACGCAGTACTCTAAGTGTGGCCGAACCAAAGTCTTATACAACTGTAATATGACCTGCCAACTCTTGTACTCAATACCCTGTCCGATGAATTGTAATGAGGTCAGGAGGTGAGTGACCTTTGCCGAACCTAGTCTGGGCATCACTGAGTATGTTATTGCTGAGCAGGTGCTGCTTGATAACACTATTGATGACATTATTCATCACTTTGCTGATCATCAAGAGGAGACTGATGGGACAGTATTTGGCCAGGTTGGATTTGTCCTGCTTTTTGTGTACAGGACATAATTGTGTAATTTTTCATGTTGTCGGGTAGATGCCAATGTTGTAACCGTACTGGAGCAGCTTGGCTAGGGGAGCAGAAAGTTTTGGAGCACAAGTCTTTAGTACTATTGCTGGAACGTTGTCAGGGCCTGCAGTCTTTACAGTATCCAAAGTCTCTCTTGATACCAGATGGAGTGAATTGAATTAGCTGTAGTCTCATATGCTGGGGAATACTGGAGGAGGCCAAGATGAATCATCCACTCTGCACTTCTGGCTGACGATTGCAGTGAATGTTTCAGCCTTATCTTTTGCACTGGAGTTCTGGGCTCTTCCATCATTGAGGATGGCGATATTTGTGTAGCCTCCTCCTGCAGTGAGTTGTTTAATGGTCCACCACCATTCACAACAGATGTGGCAGGACTGCAGAGCTTTAAATCTGAACAATTGCTTGTGGGATCGCTTCATTCTGTGTATCACTTGCTGCTTATGCTGTTTGGCATACAAGTAGTCCAGTTGGCAGCTTCACCAAATTGATAACTCATTTTCAGGCGTGCCTGGTGTTGCTCCTGGCATGCCCTCCTGCACTGTCCATTGAAACAGTGTTGATCCCCTGGTTTGATGGTCATAGTTGAGTGGGGGATATGCCAGGCCATGAGGTTACAGATTGTGCAGGAGTACAATTCTGCTGCTGTTGATGGCCCACAGCGCCTCATGGATACCCAGTCTTAAATTGTTAGATCTGTGTGAAGTCTGTCCCATTTAGCGCAGTGATAGTGCCATACAACACGATGGAGGTTATTATCAACGTGAAGGCCAAACTTTGTCTCAACAAGGACTGTGTGATGGTCGCTCTTACTGATACTGTCATAGACAGATGGATCCGCAGCTTGCAGATTAGTAAGAATGAGGTCAAGTATGTTAGAACAAAGAAGAGAACATACCAGGCAACATCCAATGAACCTCCTCTGCAACCTCTCCAAAGCATCCACATCCTTTTGGTAATGTGGAGACCAGAACTGTACGCAGTACTCTACATGTGGCCGAACCAAAGTCTTATACAACTGTAACATGACCTGCCAACTCTTGTGCTCAATACCCCGTCCGATGAAGGAAAGTATGCCGTGTGCCTTCTTGGCCACCCTATTGACCTGCGTTGCAACCTTCAGGGAACAATGGACTTGAACACCCAGATCTCTCTGTACATCAATTTTCCTCGGGACTTTTCCATTTACTGTATAGTTCGCTCTTGAATTAGATCTTCCAAAATGCATCACTTTGCATTTGCCCAGATTGAACTCCATCTGCCATTTATCTGCCCAACTCTCCAATCTATCTATATTCTGCTGTAATCTCTAACAGCCCCCTTCACTATCTGCTACTCCACCAATATTAGTGTTATTCTTTTTTGTTGGCTCCCTCACCACCTGCCGCAGACCCAGTCTAGCAGTTAAGGACCCAAGCAACTCAATCAGTAGTACTGCTGCTGAGCCACTCTTGGTGGTGGACATTGAAATCCCCCACCCAGTGTGCATTTTGTGCCTTTGCCATCCTCAGTGCTTCCTCCAAGTATTGTTCAATATGGAGGAGTACTGATTCATCAGCCAATGGAGGGCGGTAAATGTCATCCAGCGGAAGGTTTTCTTGTCCAAATTTAACCTGAAGTCCTGAGACTTCATGGGATCCAGAGTCAAGGTTGAGGAGGACTCCCAGGGCAACTCCTTTCTGACCGTATACCATTGTGCCACCACCAATCTTGGGTCTGTCCTGCTAGTGATGTAGGGTATATCCAGGAATGGTGATGGTGGTGTCTGGGACATTGTTTATAAGGTATGAATCCATGAATATGATTATGTCAGGCTGTTGCTTGACTAGTCTGTGAATCAGCTCTCCCAATTTTTGGCACTAGCCCCAGTTGTTAGTGAGGAAGACTTTGCAGGGTCGCACAGCTGTTATTGCTGTTGTCTTTTCAGATGCATAGGTCAATGCCAGGTGATCCATCCATTTTAATTTCTTTGAGACTTTGTAGTGATTGGTTTGGTAGGCTATTTCAGAAGGCAATTGAGAGTCAACTGCATTGCTCTGAGTCTGGAGTCACATATAGGTTAGACCAGGTGAGGATAGCAGATTTCCTTTCCTGAAGGACATTAGTAAACCAGATGGTTTTAACGAGGTCAGCCAGGTGGACCTCATTTAATATGAGTTCCCTGATTGGGGCTGCTAATCTTGTCCAATCAGGGGTCCCTGATGACAGATATAAACAGGAGTGTCAGAGGTTCTGCTCACTCTGAGAGCTGGCTCTGAGGAAACTGAATCAGTGATAAGGACTCTCCATGTGTAAATAAAGAGTGACTTAGTGACAGGTTACCAGCTTCTGTGGAGTTACTTCAGCCTCCAATGCCAATATATCTTTATTAGTTCAGGCAACCAAAACTATTCAGTCTTCCAGGTGTGAACTGACTAGAGCATTATATACATTGAGTATGACCTCGCCTATTTTTTTAAACTCTATTCCCTTTGAAATAAAAGCCAACAGTCAATTTGACTTCACAATTGCCCACTGAATTTGAATTCCCTCCTGAATAGCACTGTGGATCAATCAACACCAAGTGGGCTGCAACAGATCAAGAAGGCAACTCACCACCACTTTTCCAAAGGCAAGTAGAGTTGGACAATAAGTGCTGGCCCAGTCAGCGATGCCCACGTCCCATGAATGAATAACAACAGCTTGGATGCTAGCATTTTGTGATATATGAATGAAGGCCCTAATCCAACTGTTCTGCAGTTTTCTTCAGTCTTCCTCCATTTCAGTAATATTCAGCTCTTTTCCTCCCACCAAAGAGCAGGATCTCAGATTTTCCTATATTATATTCTGTCTGTCAAGCTTTTGCCCAAACACTTAATCTGTCAATATCTCTCTGTGGACTCTCTGTTATCCTCACCACTTGCCTTCCCAACCATTTCTGTGTCACCAGTAAACTTGGCTATAGTACATTCACTCCCGTCATCTAATGTATATGTCATGTGTATTATAAATAATTGTGGTGCCAGCAGTAATTCCTGCAGCAATCTCCTAATTACAGATTGCCATTCTGAATTTGATCCCATTATCTAAACTCTTTGTCTTCTGTTATATAAATAGCTTTATTTTTAATATCTTATCAAATTCTTTTGGCAATCCAAATATATTACATCTACGAGTTCCTCTTTATCAATCCCACTTGTTATGTCTTCAAAAACTCTAATAAAGTTATCAGGCATGAATTACGGTCATGAAGCCGTATTGTCTCTGCTTGATTTTATAATGTATTTCAAAACGTTCTGCTATTATTATAATAAGCTTTATCATTTTCTAGATATTAAGCAAACCAGCTTTGTCCCCTTCCTAGAATTTGTCTTAGTCTTTGCTATAAGCCATGAACTTTATTTTTGGAAATACCTGGCATTGCTCATCAACCATCTTTTCTACTAAACTTCTCTCTGAGTCCATTACAGTTAATTCTGCCCTCATCCCTCAGTAATAAATCCCTTAGTTGAGTTTTGCACATTTGTTTCTGAACCAAGTTTATCACTCTCAAACTGAATGTGAATTCTACCATAATATGGTCACTGTTTTCCAGGGGATTCTTTTACGCTGAGATCATTTGTTAATCTGGCTTCATTAAAGATTACCAGCTTCAAAACAGCTTGATTGCTCTTGGATCCATGACAGATTGTTCCAGGGAACTGTCCTGAATATATTCTATGAATTCTTCCTCATGGCTACCTTTGTCAAATTGACTTTCCCAATCTACATGAAGATTAAGATCACCCATGATTAACGTACCTGTTTTACATGTCATTGTTATCTACTCATTAATTCTTTGTCCTACGTAGCAGCTACTGTTAGGGAACATAGACTATTCCCACCACCTTCTTTTCCCAGTGTTACCTCCACCAATGTGATTTCTGTATTGATTGACACTAGATCATTTGCTATTGCACTAAATACAACTTTACTAACAAAGCTTCCCCATCATTCTTCTCTTCCTGCCTTTGCTTTAAAAGTCACATAGCTTTAATCACATGTGCCAAGATCATATTCATGAACCTCTATTCATATTATTTATTTATTGATTTTGATTTGACTGTTAACGCATTAAGTAAAGAGCTGTTGATTTTGCTTTTTTTTTAACCACTTTTCATCCTTTGACCCTACTTGATACCATTGTTTACACAGCACAATAGAAAATAAAGCTCTAAAGGATGAAAAATCAAAAGGATACAGGGAGAAAATAAGAATGAATGTTAATTATGAGCAAAAATAAAGAATAGGATTTTTTAAATAAGCAAGAAATAAGAAGACAAACTTAAAGAAAATGAATTAGTAAAAGACAGAAAACTGATAAAACAAACAAACAAGCAATAAATATCACAATACCACCCACAGTGACAAGGTATTATAACAAAGAGAACAAAGAAAATTACAACACAGGAACAGGCCCTTCGGCCCTCCAAGCCTGCGCCGATCGAGATCCTCTGTCTAAGCCTATCATCTATTTTCTAAGGATCTGCATCCCTTTACTCCCTGCCCATCCACGTACCTGCCCAGATACATCTTAGAAGACACTATCGTGTCTGCGTCTACCACCTCTGATGGCAATGCGTTCCAGGCACCCACCACTCTCTGCGTAAAGAACTTCCTACTCATATCACCCATAAACTTTCCTCCTCTCACTTTGAACTCATGTCCCCTAGTAATTGAGCCCCCACTCTGGGAAATAGCTTCTTGCTATCTACTCTGTCTATACCCCTCATGATTTTGTAGACGTCAATCAGATCCCTCATCAACCTCCGTCTTTCTAATGAAAATAATCCTAATTTACTCAACCTTTCTTCATAACTAGCACCCGCCATACCAGGCAACATCCTGGTGAACCTCCTCTGCACCCTCTCCAAAGCATCCACATCCTTTTGGTAATGTGGTGACCAGAACTGTACGCAGTACTCTACATGTGGCCGAACCAAAGTCTTATACAACTGTAACATGACCTACCAACTCTTGCACTCAATACCCCATCCAATGAAGGAAAACATGCAGTATGCCTTCTTGACTACTCTATTGACCTGCATTGCCACCTTCATGGAACAATAGACCTGAACACCCAGATCTCTCTGTACATCAATTTTCCCCAGGACTTTTCCATTTAGTGCATAGTTCGTCCTTGAATTACATCTTCCAAAATGCATCACCTTGCATTTGCCCGGATTGAATTCCATCTGCCATTTATCTGCCCAACTTTCCAACCTATCCATATCCTGCTGTAATCTCTGACAGTTCCCATCACTATCTGCTACTCCACCAATCTTCATATCATCTGCAAACTTGCTAATCAGACCACCTATACCTTACTCCAAATCATTTATGTATATCACAAACAACAGTGGTCTCAGCACAGATCCCTGTGGATCACCAGTGGTCATAGGTGTCCAATTTGAGAAATCCCCTTCCACTACTACTCTCTGTCTCCTGTTGCCTAGCCAGTTTTTTTTACCCATCTAGCTAGCATACCCTGGACCCCATGCGACCACTTCCTCCATCAGCCTGCCATGGGGAACCTTATCAAACGCCTTTCTGAAGTCCATGTATATGACATCTACAGCCTTTCCCTCATCAATCAACTTTGTCACGTCCTCAAAGAATTCTATTAAGTTGGTAAGACGTGACCTTCCCCCTGTACAAAACCATGTTGTCTATCACTGATAAGCCCATTTTCTTCCAAATGAGAAGAGGTCCTATCCCTCAGTATCTTTTCCAGCAGCTTCCCTACCACTGACGTCAGGCTCACCGGTCAATAATTACCTGGATTATTCCTGCTACCCTTCTTAAACAAGGGGACAACATTAGCAATTCTCCAGTCCTCCGGGACCTCACCCATGTTTAAGGATGCTGCAAAGATATTTCCTCTCTCGTTCCCTCAATAATCTGGGATAGATCCCATCCGGACCTGGGGACTTGTCCACCTTAATGCCTTTTAGGATACCCAACACTTCCTCCCTCCTTATGCCAACTTGACCTAGAGTAATAAAACATCTATCCCTAACCTCAACATTAGTCATGTCCCTCTCCTTGGTGAATACCAATGCAAAGTATTCATTAAGAATGTCACCTATTTTCTCTGACTCAACACATAACTTTCCTTCTTTGTCCTTAAGTGGGCCAATCCTTTCTCTAGTTACCCTCTAGCTGTTTATATATGAATAAAAGGCTTTGGGATTTTCCTATACCATGTTTGCTAAAGATATCTCATGTTCCCTTTTAATTCCTTGTTTCACATTTGCCCTACATTCCCGATATTCTTCCAAAGCTTTGACTATCTTCAGTCGCCTAGACCTTATGTATGCTTCCTTTTTCCTCTTAGCTAGTCTCACAATTTCACCTGTCATCCATGGCTCCTTAATTTTGCCATTTCTATCCCTCATTTTCTCAGGAACATGTCTCTCCTGCACGCTAATCAACATCTCTTTAAAAGCCTCCCACATATCAAATGTGGATTTACCTTCAAACAGTTTCTCCCAATCTACATTCCCCAGTTCCTGCTGAATTTTGGTATAGTTGGCCTTCCCCCTGTTTAGAACTCTTCCTTTAGGACCACTCTCATCTTTGTCTATGAGTATTGTAAAACTTACGGAATTGTTGTCACTATTTCCAAAGTAGTCCCCTACTGTAATTTCAACCACCTGTTCCAGTCCAGCCCAGGTGAGACCATCAAATTTGTAATTGTCTCACCTTCCCCAAAACCGGTTCCAATGCCCCAAAATTCTGAACCCCTCCCTCCTGCACCATCTCTCAAGCCACACATTCATCCTGGGTATTCTTTCATTTCTGCTCTGACAAGCACATGGCACTAGTAGCAATCCTGAGATTACTACCTTTGAGGTCCTACTTTTTAACTTGGCTCCTAACTCCCTAAATTCTGCTTGTAGGATGTCATCCCATTTTCTACCTATATCATTGGTGCCTATATGCACCATGACAACTGGCTGTTCACCCTCCCCCTTCAGAACATTCTGCAGCTGACCTGAGACATCCCTGACCCATGCACCTGGAAGGCAACATACCATTCGGGAGTCTCGTTTTCGACCACAGAACCGTCTATCTACTCCCCTTACTTGTTAAAGATTAATGCTCACTACTCAGATACTCACCAAAGTAAGTACAACTACAATTTGCTTTGAATGAAAATCAATCAGGTGCCTTTTTTATGCCAGAGGGACATTTGTAGAAATAGAAATCTGTGGCTTTGAAATGTAAGTGGACGCACCGTAGGCACAGGGCTATCTCCCTATATCTGAATGGTCGGTTCCCTGGTTATTGACCTTTGGGTATCATTTCAATTGCAAGATCAAAAAGTTGATAGAAATGCAATTGGCCTCAAGTAATCAGGTATGGGTGTTGGATAGATGACTGAATAACAGTATCATGATGGAAGGTTATGACCTAGGGATCAAACCTGCGTAAGAGATAGAGGGAGGTCAGGGAGGTTAGAATCGGTTTAGGGATCAAAATTTGTTGACAATACTAATAGATTAGAGAATCGCCAGCTGGGGACTGCAAGAACTGGAATGTGAGGCAGGGTCAATAAAAGAAATTCAACAGCCAGGAATGAGGGAGACCAGGATTTGAGTTTGGAAATAGAGGCCGGAAGCAGTGACCGGGTGATTGTGGTGAAAAAAAGGGAAGCATTAACTATCTAGATATGATGACTAGTAGGAGAAAAAAATCCGTTGTGTGTCAATAACATACTGAGTAATGTCATGTTTCTTCTTTCAGCGGGTCTGCATGATCAGACACATCCTGTGGACAGAAAAAACAGGAAACGCTGTAGTACAATTAACAAGCAAACATGCTCAACTAAAAAGTAAAATACAATCACACGTCTATTAGTTTTTTTCTATAATGTCATTTAATATAACAAAATGGTATCTATTTCGCATGACTGAAGTCAATAATTCATACAGTTACAACAGAATTCCTATCACAAGGAAGTGACATCTAATAGTCATTGATGTACTCATTATTTATGGAATTAACGATTACAGTTGGAATACTGATAAATTGCAAAATGTCTCATCATTGGATAAGTGACACTTTTGTACGTATATGACTGCTAAATACAACGATTTCTTTCAAACTTATTTGATTTTCTGTGGAATCATTTCCAAAGTTTTAACATAAAGCTGTGGCTGTACCAAATCTATGTAATGCATAGGATGAATAAAACAAGACAACATTTCTAAAATTGAGATCTAGAGGAAGGAAACAGAAAACCCACCAAATTTTAATTAATCCGTTTTGTAAAATTTTTTGTTCAATAGCTGACATGAAGCAGACAGAAAAGTAATTCCAAGGATTCTGATTTGCTTCAGTTATTGCCAAAATGTTTCATTGTCAGTAATAATTATGCTTCATTCAAACAGCATGAAGCTGTAAATTCCCCCAGCTCCCCCCTCCCATTAACTTTGCATCCCCAATTGCATTGAAATTGTTGAAGTATTAAATGCTGACGAGATTATCTTATCATTACACCCATTAATATTGGGAAACCTGTGAGTGATCTAAAGGCAAGCAGAGAATAATGCCATCTGTAATAAGGTGGGGGTTGTATGTACGAATCAGAGCTGAAAATCAGGTTTATATCTCAGTATGAGGTCATTCTTGTTATTACAACCCCGAACAAGACTACTAAAAGTCCAGTCTGTTGATCCCAAAAAGTCATTAGATTACTGCTGCATTGTTATTCCTGTAAAATTAAGCATTATGAAAAGAATCATAGCAGTGCAATTAGCTTTCACAATGTAAAAAAATTAGGCTGCGTGCCTACAATTTAAAGCCTAGTCTCTTCTCAGACTTAAAAAAAAGAGGTTTTTGATACTAGGATTGAGCACTTCAAAAGTCTTATGCTGTAAACAGGCAAATTAACATAACTTATTTAGCCCGTGAGATAGCAGCAAACATTTGACGTGACAAACATTTAAACAACAACAAGATGAATGGAAAGGAAACAAATCAAACTCACACAATTCACACAAACACACATAGTATTCTCTCTCTCTCCCCCTCTCTCTGGCAGGCACTCATACAAACACAGAACTACACACATGCACACACATATTGGCATTCTACCACAAACACAATCTCATGCAGACATGAACTCCTACAAACTCATACATGTAGTCCCAGACAGTTGCACACAGAATAGTCTCACATAGCAAGAAAACAGAAACTTTCACACAAATACTTTCACACACCCATTCACACAAACACTTGGACACACAGTCCAAGTCAGCCTCCAAATACTCCACTAACTATAAACTACCAAAATGTTTCTCCTCCTTCATTATCCCTGGATCATAATCCTGGAACTCTCTTTTCAACAGCGTTCATCACAGTCACTGCAGCATTTCATGAAGTCAGCTCACCATCATCTTCACAAGGCCAATTAGGTGGGCAACAATTGTTGGCCTGGGCATTGATGAAAGGATTAAAGAAAATATGCTCTGAGAGCAGGAAGATGTGACTTCACCTCATGGCCTGGCAAATCCCCACCCTAAGGTCAGCTCCAGCTGGAGGCAACAGCACAGTATTGGCAGGGAGAGTGGGCTGTGCGCTGAATGGAAGCAGCTTCCCGGCCGTCCCAATGATTAGCTCGGGCAGTGTCAGTAGAAGCAACATACAGCTCCTTCCAACATTCATGGGCCAGCAGCAACATTGTCAGCGGCAACAAGAACTTCAGGAGGCTCCTCCTGGTGATCGAAACAAGACTCGCAGGCCAAGCTAAACTTCAGGCCGTGTTTAGGCCCAGGTGCCTACATTAGTGGCTGAGTATTCCAAACACCTTTATGGAGATAAGGCTCTAGACTTTAAGACCTGGGCATTTTATCATGTTTTAGCTTTTTAAAAAAAAATTCTTTACTTTTGTAAAAATTCCGGTTTTATAACAAGGTGGCACCGGAGAATGGCAGCTTTGTACACTTTTCACTCTACTCATGTATTCCCATACTTCAGTACACATGACAATGAAATCTAATTCTGACTTTAATTCTAAACCCTGGTTCAGTGAAGAGTGCACGGGGGCAGATCAGGAGTAGCACCAGCCATCGCTGAAAATGCAGTGTCAGACCAGCGAAGCTTCAAACAAGCAGAAGCAGTATATGACAATGAGACTCAGCAATTGCACTGTCAAAGGATGAGATTACAGCTTTGCTGCCCTGCCACATGCAGTCATGCATGGTGATGGGTGATTAAACAACCAACAAGAGGTGGAAACTCCACAAATATCTCCATCCTCTAAGATGAAGAGGCCCAGCACATCAGTGCAAAAGACAAGGCTTGGACCATTTGTATCCAACCTCAGTAGAACTAGTGAACAGATGACACATCCTGAACTCTCTCTATGGTTCTCAAAATAACAGATGCTAGTCTTCAGTCTATTCGCTCCTTGGAAGATCAAGTTCTAACTGAAGGCAATGAAACAGTGGAAGGCTTCGGATCCTGTTACCATTCAGCAAAGGTATTGAAGATGTACGTTCCAGAACTGGCCATATCATACACCAAGCTATCCTGGTGTATTTACAACACTGACATCAACGCATCCAAGTGGAAAATTGCTCGGGTGTACCCTGTCCACAAAAAAAGGAGGCACATTCAAGCAGCCAATTACCGCCCCATCTCAATCATCAATGAAGTGATGGTGGAGGTAATCAGCAGTGCCATCAAGTATCTCTTACTGAGCATAACCTGTTCAGTTTGGGTTCTGCCAGGGCCATTCAGTTCCTGGCCTCATTACAGCTTTGGTCCAAATATGAGCAGAAGAGCTGAATTCCAGAGGTGAGGCAAAAGTAACTGCCCATGACATCAAGGCTGCATATGGCCATGTGTGGCACGTAAAAGCACTAGAAAAAACTAGAGTTAATGGGACTGAGGGGAAACTCCCCATTGGTCGGAGTCACACCTATAATTAACGAGGATGGTTATATTTGTAGAAGGTCAATCATCCCAGAACATCACTGCTAGATTTTCTCAGAGTTGTGGCCTAAGCCCAGCTATCTTCAGCTGCTTCATCACCTTCCCTCCATCATAAGGCCATAAGTCTGGACATTTTCTGGTGGTTGTGTAATGAGTGGCATCATTCTTGGTTCCTCTGATACCTCAGGAGTCCATGACCATGGATAACATGCAAGACATAGATAACATTCACGGTAAATGGCAATAACACCATACTGCATAATTGCCAGGTAATTGTTGAAAAACGGAAACCCAGGCATCTTCTCTTGAGTTTCAAATGCATTATCATCACTGAATCGCCAACTGTCAGACAGTGACAGAAAGACACTTCCTTTTTTGCAGTATCCTGGATTTCTAAACTGATAACTTTTCTTTTTGATAAAATCCTGGGTCTCTGAACCTGGCCATTTCTTTGCTAAATGTGTCCTGAGTCCGCTGATTTTGGTTGTCTCATATCAATGGTGTCTTCGATAAGGTTGTATGCAGTTCATTTTCTACCTCAAAGAACCAGGAAATCTGTGCTCACATACGAGGTCTCTGTATGCAGACTTCAACTTGCTGTTTCCATTGAATATTTGCATTAAGCTCTTGTGGTTACTTTACTGAAGAACTCAACATGTTTGCTTTCTCATTCTTTTCACTAGGAAATTGTTCCTTACTTGGCATGACACCTGTCATTGGTACTGATTTTCCTTTAGCAGGAGGATTACACTAATTTGTGGCTCACATACGGAGAACTGGTGTTGATGCAATGAGCTGAATAGTCTATTTCTACCCACTAACACTTCTGTGATTCAGTGAAGATGAAGAAATGAAACTTTCAATGAGAACTTGTGCCTTTTCACCATCTTTTTTCCAAGCTGCCATAATAATTTGTTCCCAAGTTTATGTAGCCATTTAGATAACTCATCAATTAAGTGAGGTGGTCCACTCTTCTTGATAGATTTCGCTTCATTTACAACCTCTTAAAACTTTCTTCAGTGATATAAACATATTTCTACCAATCCTACTCGTCACAGGCTTGGCAATCAATGATGAGATCTTCAATGTCTTTGGAGATCAATGACCAGATTTTACCTCTGCACCTCTCAATCCTCAAGTGTCTCTAGGTTATCCTTTCAAGACCTCTTTCCAAAGTGAAGCTGGAAGAACCAGAGTTCCATCATACATCAGTAAGTCATTTATGTTTGTGAAATGCTATCAGCATTAAAAATATGCATTCATTGCAAAACCACCTACAGTCTGGCTCTCCTTTAACATAATAGCAATGAATGGTGAGATATTCTGGGTAATTCTCGTGTTCCTGTTATATTTGGCATAGTCAATTGTGGCCTCCATGTCGTATCAAAAATACGAACTGATTATCATAAACTAACATAATTTATGTGGCATGGGTTTTGCCTTCTTTTCGGGATCCTCCACAAATCAGTATGAAGCTCTATGAAATTTTCC
Organism: Stegostoma tigrinum; assembly: GCF_030684315.1. NCBI lineage: Eukaryota > Metazoa > Chordata > Chondrichthyes > Orectolobiformes > Stegostomatidae > Stegostoma > Stegostoma tigrinum. The sequence continues at coordinate 37,064,335 of NC_081354.1, read as the reverse complement.
ACAGGAACTGAATGGATTCTACCGATCTTCTTTTCAGAGGCTGATCCTCTCCTCTGAGGAATTCTTTTCCACTTACCACCTAAATGGCTTTGTCCATAGTCAAACCTTCTTTGGATCACGGCAAAGATTCTTGACTGCTTGCTCGCTATCCGATATTTCCTGTTCCTGCGATTTCATGACTGGATGTTTTTTGATCAATTGTCTGTTGACTGTAACAACTTTAATCCTTCCACCATTTGAAGAGTATCAATGTTGAGACACTTGACATCATTCAGCATTCATGCTCAAGAATGAGAATTCTTTGATTGTGAATTATGCATGCATCCTCAACTGTCTGACATCCTTGTTGCATATCTTTCCTTTCGTAAGCTATATTTCCTGTACCATCTTATTGCACTGTTGTAGAATTTAGAAAGAATTAGAATATCCTTTATTGTCACAAGTATTCAAGAACAGAAATACAGGAGTACAGTGAAAAGTAGACACTGTCAACCCATACAGTGCCATCTTAGGTACAAAGTTCACAGGTACAAATCTTAGATTCGAAACACATAAATAAAGGGAAAAAGAAAGGAAGAAAGCTACATTCCTTATGGTTCTTCATAGTATAAGTTAGAAAAATGAAAATAAAGTTAAAAAGATAAACATTACAGTCTTTAAGTAGGTCAGTGCAGGGGATGTAAACATTGTTTCTTCAGCCATTGTATAGTATCTGATACCATAGTAACACTTGGCTTATTTCAAGCACAAAACTAGTGAGGTATCCTTTTCCTTCTTGCCAAAACGTTTGGATTGGATTATTTATTTCCACCAGGAATAGCTTCAACTTTTTCTTCTGCTGTAACCTGTTCTACCTCATTGACTTCTTTGACTGAATAGCTATCGGACACCTTGGCACTCTGTAACTGCATCTTACATTTCTGCTTCTTCAGGATGTGGTATGTTGTTTTACAGATGAAGCATTATTTTTTAATAGCTGGGTACTGTTATGCCTGTGATGTTTCTTTGCTCCATGGTTTTGACACTGACACTTAGTATCTGTTGCCTCGCCTACTCTCTATATTAGTTTCACATGGGTATCTTTGGAGTTTTAGGAACTGAATGGATTCTATTGATCTTCCTTTCAAAGGCCAATCCTCTCTTCTGAGGACTTCTGTTCCACTCACCATTTAAATGGGTTTCTCCATAGTCAGATATTTGGATTGCAACAAATCTGACAAAGGTTCTTCCAACACAAAATAAAATCAATAATAGTTCTGCTGTTTATGATTTCTGACTTCCAAGCTTGATAGTCACATTTTGCCACAATCTATAGAAAACATTAATGAAATTATGTATGGATTCCCCTGGGTGTTGAATGTTTTGGTTAAATCTTGCTCTTTCATTAATTTAAATTTTTCTAAGGGACTTGTTAAAAAATTTCAAAACTTCATCAAAAGTATCCATTTCTTCTTTTATACCTGGATGAGCTGTGACATCATAGGCCAAACTGATTACAAAAGCATATTTGTGTATTCAGTTTCTGATTTAGTACCTATTTTGTAAGCCAATGTATCTTAAGAGCTGTTTTTTCCAAGATTCCAACTCCGTATTCTATTTGGTTCATCTTTTGAAATTAAATCTTCCTAGCAACATTGCTTCTGCTGCCTTGTCTTCTTGATTTGATTATTTATTTACCCTAATTAAAAGGCTTTTAATTCTGCTGTATAGAGTCATAGTCTCATACAGACTCTTCAGTCCAGCTCACCCATTCTGACCAAGTTTCTCAAAATTGCGATATTTTCCTTGCACTAAAGTATTTCAATTATGGTAGAAGTGCTGTGACTATATTCTGCATTACTGAAGAATGTTCCCATGTTTATGTGGTCAAATGGAGGATTCCCACCTTCTGGAAGCAACATGAGTGATTGCTGCTTTTCTTGTGGCTCAATAAATGATTCTCATTCTCTTCAACATCTTTACTAAATAAATCCCACTGCCTGCAGCTTTAAAGACGTTCCAAGTCTCTCAAAATCTTTATTAAATGATTCTTACTGCCTAAAGCATTAAAGACAAATTTGTGTTCTTAAGGGCTTCACTGAGTGGTTGTATAACCCAGATTCTGTTATCTTTTATAGATTTCACAAGACAATTTGTCCTGCCTGTGGTGCTAATAGCAATCCCTGTGTTTATTTTGGCCTGGATGGGTCCTAATGCCTATGCTCTTAACAAATTGTTCCTGCTGTTGTTACGGTTTGAAAAAAGTATCTTAGTTTCTTCTGCTGCATTCATTTTCTTCTGCTTTATTGCAGTTCGACTTTATCTGCTTAGGCTTCATTTTGCCCCAATATCACCTTAATTCTGGTTTTGTTGCATTCCCAAAGCTGCAATCCCATTTTCAAATTGTTTCTATGACCCTGAGTTTCTCTCGCTGCATCTCGTATGCAAAGTTTACAACACTTGTTCTGAGCCATACGTACACTGCTTTCTTCTGCTCTCCCTTAGCATGTAACTACATCACATTAATAAAGGTTTCACCCTTGCACATCAGGGATTTTGAATTTACTCATGGGCCGTCTAATGTTTATTCACTTTCTCAGTGAACTTTGATGTGGGGCCACTCCAACTGCTCACTGATGACTCGACTGGAAAAGGAGACCTATGAAACAAGGCACCCCCCTGTTCCCTGACACTCAGGTTTACCTACCAGGCTTGTCATGTCTTGCCAACCAGCTTGTCTCTGATGAAGGGGCCCGAAACGTCAGCTTTTGAGTTCCTGAGACGCTGCTTGGCCTGCTGTGTTCATCCAGCTTCACACTTTGCTATCTTGGATTCTCCAGCATCTGCAGTTCCCATTATCTCTGTCTAACAGATGTAGCTGAGTTTAAAATGGCTATTCATTGGCTATTTAAGGATCTCTTGGCACTGGAGTAGTTTGGCAGCCTGACGTCTTGCCTGCTGCATGTTATATCATAGCCAAGTAAGGGTCAAGGAAGATAAGGTGCAACTAAAGACTTGTAAAATTTCTACACTGCTCTAAACCAATAAATTTATTTTCTCCACTAAAAGAGGAAATCATGTTGAAACCTCCAGGGAGAGTCATGTTATTGCAATTTCCTGTTTGGTTCGCTGCCTGCCGTCACTCCCCACTCACATACCTTTATCACTCCACAACATTCCTGAAGCTTTTCAGATCCAGTTTTCCCACACTTAGCACGATAGCAGAATACCCTGCGGACTATGACGCAGGAAATATAATAGTTTCTGACATAGAAAACACATTTCAAACTCTGTCACAATGGCTTAACTTCTAATCATTTCCTTTACCTCAGTGAGGAACAGTGGCAAAAGACTCATGCAACAGTGTAACTTTTCAGAAGAGGTGGAGCAAACAAAACTTAAAATGCTAAGTGGCAGATCCTTTGTTAAAAGAATTAAGTTAGCACACATTTAATATTTACGTACACTAAAGGATGCCTTATAGAATCATAGAATCCCTACAACGCGAAAAGAGATTGTCATGAAATGTTCCATATAATAATTTAAATAAAATTGGGCATTTTAGGTTGCATAAACAACAACTTGCATTTGTACATCACCTATAAAGTAGTCCATCAGTGTTCGATTCACTTTAGTGAAGCATTAGCCAACAAAATTTAACAAAAGCCACAGGAGGTGATTGTCGAATCATTGATCAAAATTTTGGTCAAAGAGATAGGTTTTGAAGAGTGCCTTAAAGGAGGAGAGACAGGGTGGAGTTGTTTAAAGTAGGAATTTCAGAGCCTTGGACTGATGTAACTAAAAACTTGCCCACCAAAAGGGGGTGTTGAAGATCAGTGATCAGCACTGAATTGCAGAGCATAGAGACATCTGACAGTTGCAGGACTGGGGCAGTTTGCTGAGGTACAGAGGGTGGAGACTACGGAGGGAAGAAAATTGAAATATGAGGGGTTTATCAGACCTGGTTCCCCAATGTCAAAAAAAACTCGCATTTACAGTCACCATCCCACAAAAAATCGTAACAATACATTGGATGCTGTTTTATGTGGTATGTGGCACAGTAATCGAGCATGCCCATACAACAGATGCATTATCTGAACTAGCCTCAACACATTGCAAAGACAGTTCAGTAACTTTTGCATGAAAAATGCTCCAGGCATGTCACCCGGCATCTCTCGCCAATTTTGTTTCAATAATGATCCAAGTTTCCCTCGAGAATTATTATCTTGGAGTAGTTTTTTTTAGAAAAGCCTCTCTGTTTCTGCTTTAGTTGTGTCAACATTGAAGACTCATGCCCCTTATTCAGTGATATGGGTAGGTCTCTTAACAGCTCTCAGTTGGCAAGAGATGGGCTAAAGACTTTTAAAGGAGTGTGGCTAAAATTCCAAAGATAACACTGGGACAGTCCATGTCCTGCTGCCTTAGCATAGGGAGCATTTGTTATGCATCCCTGAAGTTCTAGGACAGGTGGCGGTGAACTTTTTGCTGGACTTCTGTAGTCCACGGAATGCACATCAATAGGGCAATTAGGGAAGTGTTCCAGAAATTTGACCCAATGGCAGTGAGGGAAGTGTGATTTAGTGCCAGGTCAGGATGATGTGTGATTAGGAGGGGAACTTGCAGGTGTTGGCTTTCTGTTTGACTTTGTCCTTCTAAGTGTTGGGTTTGGAAGATGCTGGCCAAGCAGCCTTGATGAGTTGTGGCAATGTATCTTGAATATTGTATACTGGTGACACAGCACACCAGTGGTGGATAGGAGATTGTTGAGGGTGATGGATAGATTGCAAATCAAATGAGCTGTTTGTCTTGGATTGTATCAAATATCTTGAGTGTTTTTGGAGTTGCATCCATTCAGGCAAATGGAAACTATTGCATCAAACTCGTGTTGTTTGCTCATGGTAGACAGAATTTTAGGACTCAGAAGGCAAGTTACTCATCACAGAATTCCCAACCTCTGAACTATTCTTGTAGCAACTTGAGCACCATGGTAAATGAAAACTTCCAGGACATTGATAGTGGAGGATTTTGTGATGGTGACTCCGTTAAATGCCCTATATGCTAGAATGTCTCCAAACAGTGAAACCTTTTCCCACATTTACCCATTGAGTTCAGTTTTGCTAGGCTTGCTTGATCCATACTCGATTGAATGCTATTTTGGTACCAAGGGCAGACACACTATTCTCTTCACTTGAGTTCAGCTATTTTTCCCATTTGAACAAAGGTCAAAGTCAGGAACTAAGTGGCTTTGGCAGAACCCAAACTGGCTATTAGTGAATGGGTTTTTGCTGCCTAAGCACTGCTACACATCACTGTCAAGTACACTTCCATCACTTTGTTCCTGGTTAAGTTAGCTCTAAGACTATAATTGGTCAGATTGGATCTCTTTTATAGACCAGTTTACCAGGGCGATTTCCATTCTGAGGAAGGGTCACCAGAGCCAAAACGTTAACTATGTTTTTTCCTCCACAGATGTTGCCAGACCTGCTGAGCTTTTTCAGCAGCTGTGTTTTTGTTCCTGATTTACAGCATTCGCAGTTCTTTCGGTTTCAATTTCCATATTATTGGGGAGATGCAGTGTTGTACCTGTACTGGAAAAATTTAATTAAGGATGCAGCTAGCTCTTTGGTACGAAGATCTGTGACAGGAGCCTTAATTGCACAACTACCCACCCAATTAAAGCCACTTGTGGGAACAATTAAGGAGCATGTCTCATCCATGCCATCATTTCACTGGAGAGACCACAAGTAAACTCTGGAAGTTTTATCTATGGGTTACTGAGGGGACCCACTACTCCCCTACAAATGAGGAATGCTAATGGCATATGAACATGCACCTCCCATGTACCCACATCTCACCCAATTACTAAGGCCTGCTCCTTTACACACGCTTCTTAAGTGTAACTTAACACTGAGGTACCGTCTCTTTGAGTAGTGACCACTGTGGCATTACTGAGGTTGCTGAGCTGCCAGCTGTCTGATTAGGATAGTGGTCAAATTAGCCCAGTCAATGAACAGTCTGTTGGTAGTAAAACACTGCCCGTGAATCCACTGACCATTGATGCAAGGTTAGTTCCCATTTTCAGCTCTGGCAGCTGACTCGATAATCAATGGCAAAATTCAGTCCAGACGTTTAACATCACTAAATTATTATTAATTAACACGATTCCTGATTCAAAAACAGAAATCGCTGGAAAAACTCAGCAGATCTGGCAACTGATCAGATCAGACCCTGTTCTGAGGAAGGGTCACTCGACCTGAAACATTAACCCTGATTTCTCTTACAAATGCTGCCAGAGCTACAGAGCTTTTCCAGCAATTTCTGCTTTTTTACTTTTAAAACATCTGCAGTTCTTTCCATTTTTATTGTATCTGATTAAGTGATTTTTTTGGGGGACACTACGTCTTATAGCACACTAATTGTCTAATATAGTAATAGCATTTTAATAATACAGAACAGGAGATTTGCTGAAAAATAACATTTTATTGAATCATTTCATCTTGCACTTAGCAAAATAATTCACAAGAATATCAACAAAGTGAAAGGCATTATAAATGTAGTTTTTCCCATTTATTGGTTATCTTACAAAATGTAAAACTTCAATAAAATATGTCTCTTTTTCAGCAATATTCATCACATTTATTCTGTTTAGATGTTCAGTCAACTTAGAGTATTGGTCAGTTTGCATTGGAAATGGGCAAGTAATTTTAAAAGCAGGAAAATACTTTCTCAAGAGTGAATAGGTGATGAAAGAGAAATTTGATCCTTTTTGCACATGATGTATCATAGTTACATAATCTTTAATACATTTTGCTTTTGATGAATGCAACACATTTAACCACAACCTTCAGAAAATGTCCTTCAGCCTACGTCAAATTTCATTTGTGACTCACAGGATTTAGACAATAAATACAGAGATTGAATTATGTGGATCAGACACAGATCTCAACAATATACTACAGTAAGAAGATAAAGAATATTGTACCAGTAAATCACAATGAACAGCAAAGTGACTGTCCTCAACCTTACTCTCTTTGTACTTTATGGGACTTCCACACAAGGTAAGAAATGAACAAACTCTAGAATTGAATGTTATTTGTTCAGAATCCAGAACTAAATTTGCAATTTGCATGCAAACAAGATTTATCCTAAAGTTCTTGTTTTGAATTACTGTTGCAATTATCCATTCATTTTTCATGATATATTCAAATGGAGGCAAGTAGAAATCTACAGTGATTTGCATTTTTAGTTAAATTTTCTAGAGAAACTTTAATTTCAATGGACAGTGTTCATGAATAGAATACTTTTCACTTCATTCATAGATGTGAGCCTAACATGTTCAGCCAGCATTAAATGCCCATTCTGAATTGTTTTCAAGTACGTGATAGAGTTGTTTTCTTGAATTACCATAGTTCTAAGAGTATAGGTGCACCTATTCTAAGTTAACTGACAATAGCAGGAATATAGAAATAAAATATCAGTTCAAATGAGGAAGTACACCTCGAAAAAAGAAAATTCAACTCTGTTTTCAAAATTAGTCACTTGTATATTTTGATATTTGGTTGCATCTATTGGAACAATAGGAATGAGCCTGCGCTGTCAGTGCATCAAAACAGCTTCAACATTCATCCATCCACAATTCATGGAGAATATTGAAATCATCCCAAGTGGGCCCCACTGTGAAAATGTGGAAATTATGTAAGCATTTACAACAAAATATTAATGAATCTTGTTTTTTTAGAAATGACATTTAAATATTGTTTTGATAAAATATTGATTTAAAATACAGTCAGAATAGATAAAACAACATGTAATTCATACAAAATAGACTTGTTTAAAATGCTACAGAATTGTCCACTCATTGGGAGAACTGGCTCTTCAACATTCAGAGTTTTAAATCTACACCTTATTTATTAAGGAGAAAGAAATTACTTGAAATGGCCACAGGTAAAATTTCCTTTAGACTCAAACAGAATGCAATTTGTTTATAGAGATGCAATTCACGTAAAGAAACCCAGAAGACATGGAGATTCAAGTGTTTACAGATTTCACAGTACAAGAGGCATATTGCTGTGCTTTGCAACATTTGCAGCATGGAACCAGGGTACAACTTTCTGATGATTAAAAAAAAACTCATCTACGAATTTTGGTTTGCAGAGTTATCTGCAGTCAAATCAGACAAGTCCAGCACCCACTGATGGGTTTGCCTCTCCATAACCAATCAACAAGCGAAGAGATAACAAGGTGTAGAGCTGGATGAACACAGCAGGCCAGGCAGCATCAGAGGAGCAGGAAAGCTGACATTTTGGGCCTAGACGCTTCTTCCAGCATCTTAGCATTGAATTGTAAATTCTGCCAAGAAAAGATTAAGCTCTCAGTAACTGACAGCTTATTGTAAAACTTGTGTGACAGTAAAAAAACTCCACTTGGCTTTCTTCCCCATGGACAATAGTCATTTATTAATCATTGTATATTTGTCAGGGCATGGATTTTAACCCTTGCCTACAGAACTGCACTTATTGGGAACCCCACTGATTGGCTTGTGAGCAATGCAACTCTAAACGAAATGCATGAATCCATTGTCACTAATTTCTTGGACACAGCATTGAAATGTGGCATAATCCATCTTGTCAGGAGATTGAAACTAATTTCATGTTTTTTTGACAAACTCGGTAACCTAAAATAGGTAGATCAATACTATGACACTGGCTACAGTTCATAGTTTTAACACCAAAGTTTTAACTCCCTGAATTCTAGTCAACGTGTGGGCCAAATATTTCAGCAATGGCTACATTCTCGGCTCGTCCCAGGCACTGACATTTACTGATACAGAGTTTGTTCTTCATCTGTTTGGAAGGTGCCTGCTTTAAGCTGGATACAGAATCTGTGCTTGACAGTTTGCAACGTGACAACTGTCTTGCTGTCATTAGTTTCAAGTCCAATCCATGTCACAGAATTACTTACCAGTGACTTAATCCATTTTCCCGATAACAGCATCACTAGAACAAATATAGCCAGGGTCTCATGATACTACAATGATGCTAGCTAACAGCTGTATTAGTGCCTTTCTTTTCAGTTATTCACAATCTCACATCACAGATTTATCATAGATCTCACACTTGGGACTGCTGTCAAGTGCACAACATCCCTAAACTGGGAATGATACTAAAATAGACAGTTAAGAATTGCAATAACATTGTACTCATGATGTTTTGTTTTACTCCATGATCTGATAATGGACAGACAGTTTGAAATATATGTATTTTTTACTTCTTTAGTGTCACTCTTCAAAACAGTGATCGAGTTTGTCTGAATCCCAAATCTCCATGGGTGCACAAAATTATTGACAGAATAATGAGTCGGTAAGTTTCTAGTCCTATACAGGCCAAGAAATGGGAAAGGGACAGCGTTTGCACTGTGCATCCAGTTAGAGCAGAAAAAGTCCTTGGCGTATAGCATATAGTGCAAATCCCTTTGAATCATTACATGTACCTTGCAGAAAGAACAGAATGCCAGATGGCATCCAAGATTGTATAAAAGAAAATATATCAAGGAAAATTTAGTGATCCACAGTCTGCTCTGAGATGCTTATTTGAAGATGTTTGGTTAGAAGGTTGGGTGTTTGGGGAAAAACATTGTTGAGCTGCCTCTCCTAATTGCTTGAGTGCAATTGCTATCAGGGGCATAGGATTGCTGCATTTATATCAGTGTTCTAATGTTTAAAGACCAGCAATTCACATCAGCCCTCAACTACCTCAAAACTCCAGGTCCTTGTGGACCCAAATCTATATCTCAATTGTTTAGTTAATTTTCATATATTCTACAGTTCCAAGAAAACTACTAAAGATCAATGAGGATAACTTCACTGCAAGATTATGAAGAAGCCGACAAATATCATTTCAAGGACTCTGTATGCCTCAAGTCTTCATACTTGCTTATCATCTTGTTCAGATTTTCCAAGATCAGAACAGCCAATTTATGTATAACTGTCTGAAGTCAACATTTAATATTAATGTATTTATTTATTTAACAATGTTTGCACTTGAGAATGAAACACGGATTCTTTCTCTTTATTTTAAAGTGTACCCTGTACCATTGTATCTGATTGACAGAATTTTGTGGCTGGAAATCAATTGGGCATGTGGTTTTCATATGAGAAATAGCAGTATTTGTTGCATAAGTAGTTAATTATATTGACAAAACTGATGGTAAATTGTCATTTGGCAGAACAACATCGGTTTCTCAGGTTGCACTCTGCTGTTATCAGTGAAAATGAATGTTGTTTACAACATTTCTTTATTAGTCAGCTAGGAATCAACTACCCTAACATCATTTTATCAATATTAAATATTTAGCCACAGCTTGGATGCAAACAAATAGAGTTCTCTGCTTCAATATAAGCAGAAGCCACAAGTTTATTAAGCACTGCCACAAATATATTCTTGAGTAAGCAGTCCTCTCTAGTCAGTCCCACAGCATAATGTTGAGGTTATCATAAACTTTCACCTTATTGGTCACTTTAAGATGTTGCAGGGCACAGTCACGTAGCAGGAATGCTATTTATCACCGTGGCCCATTGTCATTAATGTGATTCTGAATGGCTCACTTATTAACTGCAAGCCACCATTTTAGTTTATACACTTCAGTATTTATGAATACTCAATTTTCTATTAAATATCTATGTTGCACAGGGAATAATAACATAATGTTATAAAAACTGTTTTTTCAAATCAATTTTTTTCTAGTATATTGCACTGTTTGGAACTTTTAATTTAATTAAGAAATAAACTATTTCATGTATCTAATGCTTAAAATGTGTAATGTCTTGCTTTGTATACAATTGACTTTATCTTAAAAAAGATTTTGAAGTTGGCTGAGAACAAGAATATGAATTTACCATGTAATAAGTTCCATCATATAACCAGGCCACAGAGATTAACAAAAAGAACAGAACCATGATTAGCCCTCTCCAGAGAGATATGTAAGAAATAGGATCTAGGGAATCCATGCCCAGCAGTGACATAAAACTCATAATAATGATGATTGCCACCCTTCAGAGATTATTTGAATTCTCAAGGGATGATGGGTTCATATCCTGTGTTTTGTTGCGAGTAAACTGTGGGAGATTACAAGAAGTAGATATTGTGGATTGCACATTCTATCTGCAATTTGTGATTTTCTTAATTGAATTGAAACAGCTTCCTAATTCTTGAATTTCTTGCATTGGGATTAATAGCCTCTTGCACCAAATTCTCTCTCTCTCTTCTTTTCACCTCCAATCTCTGCTGCTCCCTTCGATTGTTTCCCCCTCTGTGTTGATACACTCACTGTTGCCCTCTCTCTGTTTTCCTGCTAAAATACAATGAGCAGCATATTTCTGCTGCTGGTCTCGCTGTTCCTTGTCCATAGCACCACCCTGATGTAAATGAGTAAACCTCCAAAGTGTAAAACATAACTTGCCACCAGAAGTGCTGTCAGTAAGTACCTTCCCATGGCAGGGAAAAAGCAGCTGAGTCCTGAGTATACATTGTAGTATTTCCTTGTGCCTGATCCACCTTTCTGAATCGCTGCTGCGGTCTCACCTTGCTTAAAATTGGTTCACCAAAAAACCCTGAATGTACTGTAAAATTTAAAAGTGAGTTGAAAAATATTGCTCCACGTATTAATAGGCATCCTACCTCTCTTTAAAGGAATTGTATTGAAGCAATGCTCTGGTTAAACCTGGAAGGTTGGAGCAGACAGCTTCCCAGCACAGTGATCTTTTGCCAATTTTAAACACTCACTGCACCAAAGCCCAAGTAGTCATCCAGATTAAAATACCTCTCAACGGCCTTACTTTTGTAATGAAATATTAACCTCTCTGAATAAATAACATCCTTTTGAATTTAATTGTTCGAAAAATGTAATCAATTTGCTTAGACACACCCCTATGGCAGGTGGATTGAATTCAACTGTATTTGCATTAATCAGCCTGTTGGGCCTCTTGAGGTGCGGGGGTACTGTCCCTACCCCTACTGTAAGAGATCTGGGTTCAAATCTTACCTGCTCCAGAGCTGTGTAATAACATCTCTGAGTAGGTTGACTAGAAAAATAGATTACTATGCAATTTTTAAAAAATTAAGCCGTCTGTTAGGGTGCTTGTGCACAGTTGAAGTGTCCATGCCTTTGGGCCAGAAGGTCTGGGTTCATGCCTCATCTGCCCCAGATGTATCTAAACAGGTTAATTAAGAACAGCTTGGTCAATTTCAGAAACAAAAACAGAAATTGCTGGAAAACCTCAGCAGATCTGGCAGCATTCAGACTTAATGTTTAGGGTCCAGAATGTTCTGAGGAAGGGTCACTGGACCCAAAACATTAATTCTGACTTATCTTCACAGATGCTGCCAGACCTGCTGAATTTTTTCCAGCAATTTTTGTTCCTGTTTCTGATTTCCAGCAACCGCAGTTCTTTCGGTTTTAACTTAGTCAATTTGCCCTTATACGCCTTGAGGGTTGGTGAATGTTGAACCCAGACATTCTGGCCTAGAGGTAGAAAAACTAAAAATGCACCCACAAGACTCTTACAAAATCAATTTTGCATTTAGCGATTGTTTATCCAGTTGTGAAACCACACATTACCAACAAGCTATGGTGCATAGGCAGACTCAATGTTCTGAGAAGTCTGCGTGACAACATAGGGGGAGGAATAGATCAGTCAGCCCCTAAGCCTATTGCATGAAGTTGTAGCTGTTGTTTGATTTTTACGTGGAATGTTAACCTGTATAACTAGGCAGGAGTTCATTAACATCAGCAACAATAGACCACAATTATCATGGTTCAGCCCTAAATGAAACTAACAGGAAAATCCCATCACTATAGTTAACGATGGACTCACTGGTGCCTCAACAGATGGGATGAGTGAGCAAATCTCTTCCTGCTCATGGTGCAGCTGTGCCCACTGTGAACTTACTGGTGCATCAACAGCACCTCTGCTCCATCCATTTGACATGGCTACACATCATGCGATGGCTCTGAATAGCAAAATTCTACTAATCCTGGATTTAAAAATTACAGCTTCTGCTTTTTATGGAATAGAGTCCATACTTACAAAATCTTCGTGTGAGGAAGTATTTTCTAATCTCTTACCTTAATGACTTGGTTCTTTTAAAATTATGTCATCTTGTCTTAGGTTTCCTAATCAGCAGAAAAGGTTTCTGTCCAGGTCTATCCAGTCTCTAGTAATCACCATTGCACTCTGTCCATTGTGACTACATCCTTTTTAGTGTGAAGCAGCCAGAACTGTACACAGATAATAAAATGTGAGGCTGGATGAACACAGCAGGCCAAGCAGCATCTCAGGAGCACAATCCAGGATTAGTAGAATTTTGCTATTCAGAGCCATCGCATGATGTGTAGCCATGTCAAATGGATGGAGCAGAGGTGCTGTTGATGCACCAGGAAGTTCACAGTGGGGGAGAGGTCTTTCAGCTGCACCATGAGCAGGAAGAGATTTGCTCACTCATCCCATCTGTTGAGGCACCAGTGAGTCCATCGTTAACTATAGTGATGGGATTTTCCTGTTAGTTTCATTTAGGGCTGAACCATGATAATTGTGCTCCTGAGATGCTGCTTGGCCTGCTGTGTTCATCCAGCCTCACATTTTATTATCTTGGATTCTCCAGCATCTGCAGTTCCCATTATCTCAGAACTGTACACAGTACTTCCTATGTAGTCTAAGGTGAGCTTTGCTTAGAAATATTTTTTCCTTTCATATTCTAATTGATCAGTACTACTGATCCATTAGTTTCATTGATTAGTTTTTGCATGTCCCTATTACATTTTAATAAACTTACGTGAAATACCTGGATAGCTTAATGGCAGATGTAACCTTTCAATATTTATAAGAATGTTTAGATTTATCCTAATTGGCCCAAATTCATTGGTTTAATATATGTGTAGTAAAATTCATCTGCTACAATTTTGTCCATTCACTTACTCTTTCAATGTCCCTTTGTAATTTTATGCACCCAACTACAATAAACACTATACCACCAATTTTTGTGCCACATGCAAATTGGATTGGCTGTATTGTTATCTGAATCCTTAGCACTAGTAATAAATATTCCATGCTCCAACACAATTCTTTGTCTCCTGTTTCCTCACTTGAATTTGCAAATTTACCCATCAGCTTTTAAATGTTCACAATTGCCCTTGGCTACCTTTACTCTTTTAATACGTGTAAAAATCTTGTGTCAACCTTGATATTCCTTGATAGTTTCCTTGACCATCTCTTTTTGAAGCACTTATTGTTTTTTGTTGTTCTTTGCTGTTCTTATCTCTGTTAGTCCTTTACACAATTCCCTGCACTTTTATATGCTCTTTACTTTTGTTAATCTCTTTTGTTAAACTTGCCTGCCTGTTTTATTTGATAAGTAGATCTCCTACCTTTGAGAGGCCCTGTTTAAGTGTTTCACTTAGTATCCCCACTCACTACTCATCTATAGTTTCATTCAACAACAGTTTTGACTAATTTACTGAGATTTAATTATCCACCTCTCTTCTGCTCTGACCTTTCCATCCATGTCATGCCACAGTGTTCCAAAGAAGCTCAACAAAGCTTGAAGAAAAGCATTTCATCTTTTGACTGAACACTTTATGGTCTTCTGAATTTAAAATTTAGTTAAATAATTTTAGATCGCAATTTCTGCCAAATATTTTCTTCGTGCTTCTTCATTGGTTTGTTTTATTGAGTTTTTTTTTGTTCTGATAGCAGTTATTGGACCATTCACTATCCTCTAGATATATTTTTTTAACATTCCCCAATACCACTCTTTTGGGACTTAAACTGTGTAATGTCGTTTAATTTAACCAGCCCTCCACCCTATTGCATATCTTCATCTTTTGTTTTTCTTCCCACCTTCCTACTTTCACTTCTTCAAAGCTATTAGATTTCTAAATTTCCCAGTCCTTATGAAAAACTGCAGATCTGAAATGTTATCAGAGAATTTGGGAACTGCAGATGCTGGAGAATTCCAAGATATTAAAATGTGAGGCTGGATGAACACAGCAGGTCAAGCAGCATCTCAGGAGCACAAAAGCTGACGTTTCGGGCCTAGACCCTTCATCAGAGAGGGGGATGGGGAGTGGGAACTGGAATAAATAGGGAGAGAGGGGGAGGCGGACCGAAGATGGAGAGTAAAGAAGATAGGTGGAGAGAGTATATGTGGGGAAGTAGGGAGGGGATAGGTCAGTCCAGGGAAGACGGACAGGTCAAGGAGGTGGGATGAGGTTAGTAGGTAGCTGGGGGTGCGGCTTGGGGTGGGAGGAAGGGATGGGTGAGAGGAAGAACCGGTTAGGGAGGCAGAGACAGGTTGGACTGGTTTTGGGATGCAGTGGGTGGGGGGGAAGATGAAATGTTTAATGCTGTTTCTCTCCCCATGGGTTCTGCCGGACCCATTGAGTATTTTCAGCATTTTTTGCTTTATGACTGATTTCTAACATCTACAGCAATTAGATTTTGTCTTCCTGTGATCAGTCTTTGTCTCAGCTCACTAATGTAATCATATCAAAATCCAAAATCCTCATAAAAGTCTTAAATGTTTTCTTTTCACACCTAACATTAAATTCAATCATATTATGATCACAATGAAGTAAACTTCATTTGAAAGATACCTGATATATTTGAGAATTCCTCTTTATCTATAAAAAAGTATTTTGATAATTCACAAATCCTTTCTAAATATCATTCTGTACCAAGCATGTTGATGCCACTTGAAATATTTCCATCAGTTTATCATCATCAGATAGCAAAATTGTCGCTGCTGTCACTATAATCCGTTAAGAAACACATTGAGTCATACAGAACCAAACCAGATCCTTCCAGGTCCAACCAGTCCATGCTGGCCATGTTCCCAAACTAAACTAGTTCCACATGCCTGCATTCAACCTATATTTGTGAACTTATCCAAATGGTTTTTAAACGTTGTAACTGTACCTGCATCCACCACTTTCTCTGGCAGTTCATTCCACACGTTAACCACCCTTTTTGTAAAAAAAATTGCCCCTTATCTCCTTTCTAAATTTTTCTCCTCTCACCTTAACAATATGCCTCCTAGTTTTGAATTCCCCAAATTCTATAATTCAGACAATGAAAGCTATAGAAGAATATATTTAGCAGCTTGGATTGTTAGGAAAATCTTCAAGTGCTCACATCACTAAATTCATTGACAGGGCCTCAGTAAAACTGCTTTGCATCATTTCATTCCCCTCCCATGTTGAAGTATTAATTGCATTTATCTCTACAACTAGATCCAATCTGCACTCAGGCATGTGTGCAGGAAAACATCTAGCATACCCCCAAAACTGCAGAAAATTGGAAAGTTCAAAAGTTCTTGCATGGTTATTTCTAAAATGAATCTCTTTATGAAGGCTGTACTGTTAACATTGATTTGCCATCCAAGTTGTCAACAGTACTGTTTTCTTTTCATAGCATTCTAACAGAATCAGATGTGCCTGGGGATCTTCAGAAGAAGTAACAAATTAAATTGGCAGGTTTCCACTAGTTACATTATGAATTCAAACCGCTCATGCTTAACATTCGTAGCTTCCTATCATTTCTAGACCCATTTCTAGGCTGTAAACTACCACAACGGACAACTATGAAAACAGAACACAATTAGATGTTATAAGTTAAGGTTTGAAATTCTGTCAGCCATTATGGGAAATTACACAATCTTTGACTTGTAATTTTCTGATAAAATTGTGGACGGTCCAAATAATTGCAGACCTACTCAAACTACAAAAGTCTGGGAACATTTTGTATGATGATGCTTTTAGCAAGAGCAGCAGAATAGTGACTGTTCCTTCTACTCAGAAAGGTGACACACAACAAATCAAAATGGAGGTTCAAAAGGTAAGAGAACAATTTCTTAAATTGAAATTAGTAGAAGAAGTAAAGAACTTGTGCAATCAAAATTATCAACATGTAAAGATCAATTATCTCTTGCTGGCGAAAATCATAGAAAGCTGAATTCAGTCAAAGAAGTTGTCAGATTTAAGTCTCCTAAGCAGTTCTTTAAAATAATTCTGATAATTTAACTGTGATATTTCGGCAAAACTAAATTCTCAATACACATCTCACTTTAAAATTTTTAAATACCCTTGCCCCATTGTTGTCAAATTTATTTTATGGGAGAAAAATTTTAGGTTGAAATGAACATTCAATAACTATCAAAATAAAAGTTGCATATATTGGAAGCCTGAAATAAAACAGAATGTTTTGGAAATATTCAATTGACAGCATCTGTAGAAAGAAAAGCAGAGTTAATGGTCCGAGCTCTTCTTCAGAACTCATCAAAGTCATATTGTTCTGAGGGAGGGTCACTCGACCCGAAATGTTGACTCTGATTTCTCTCCACATATGTTGCCAGACCTGCTGAGATTTTCCAGCAATTTCTGTTTTCATTAAAGAAGTTTGTTTGCCTTGAAATTCTAAATCTGTTTATTTTTCCATTCATTATCCATATGTTTCCCCATGTAGCTTAAAGATATTAATTTCTAGATAGTGCTCTGAGTTTTTAAAATGTAATCCTCATTTATAAAGCCCAAATTGTGCATGCAGGGGTTTTCACATAATTTCCAAGCCGAGTAAAACTGTCAGATCAAGACAAGGTCATTCGACAACATCCACAGAAAATTAATTTCGTAATTTGGTAATTTAATCAAACAATCAGTTTGAAAATGACTCCAAATCACACTTAAGTTTCAACATTTCCTCTTCTGTTTGACGTGGCCGATATTCAGTCTTTGACTAAACGTTAGTCCTAAGCTCCTGATCTTTGCTCATCTAATTTGGGAAGGGCTGGCATTTTGAAAGGTCTCCTGGATTGCTCCCAAGTCTGGCCAATGCAACCATTCTTAGGTTCAGGCATGTCACAGTCATTTTGGACACCTGGATCAACTGTCTGCCTCTTCTTACTGGTTGACCCTGGATTGAGAGGACACAGTTAAGACCTTCCTCAACTGATTGGCATTAGAGTCACTAGAGTATTTTGTTGACATAAAGTCATGTTTTAATTCACGTTTAGTTTGCCTAATCGATCTTTTTGATTTATTGTTTGTTTCTCTTCAAAAATGGGGCATTAGTTAACTCATTGATGGCACAATGCATCTATATTTGAAATAAATAAACAGAGGTAACTCCTAAGATTTTTTTGGTATCATAGAATCCCTATAACATGAAAGCAGACCATGTGGCCCATCAAGTCTGTACTGACCCTCCAAAGAGCATTCCACCCATACACACCCCTTTAACCTTTCCCTGTATCCAAGCATTTTCTGTGGCTAATCTATCTAGCCTGCACATTCCTGGACACTCTGGGCCATTTAGCATGATGTGGGGATGCTGGTGTTGATCTGGGGTGGAAAAAGACCACATTATAGTCCAATGAGTTTATCTGAAATCACGAGCTTTTGAAGCACTGCTCCTTTGTCAGGTGAATTGGAGGGAAGCACACAGGCATAGAATTCTTAGGCAGTGAGATAATTGCAAAATAATTCCAGGTAATTAAGAGTGTCAAAAGATAGTGCAAACGGTGTGAGTGGTGTGTCAACAGGCTGAATAACAGGTCTTTGCAGGTGATCAAAAGTGTCAACTATTGTGAGTAAAGTGTTAACAGCCGAATAGCAAGTGAAGAGATGACCTATGATCTAACTAATTAAGGCAAAGAGATAATTATATAAAAAACAAAAAGGTCTCTAGCATCTTCTTATTTTGACCTTTTTATAATTACCTCTCTGCCTTAATGAATTGGATCATATGTTGACACTTTACTTACACTGCTTAACACTTTTGATCACCTGCAGAGATTTATTATTCAGCCTGGTGACCCTGCATTCACACCACTATCTTTGACACACTGGATTATCTGGAATAATTTGCAATTATCTCTCCAACTATAAATTCTGTGCTTATGCGCCTCCCTCCACTTCATCTGACGAAGGAGAAGTGCTCTGAAATCTCGGGGTTTCTAATAAACCTGATGCACCATAACCACAGTCATGTGATGTCCGACAATTTAGCATGACCAATCCACCTAATGTGTACATCTTTGGACTATAGGCAGAAACCAGAGCACCCAACCTAAACATGCACATGGACAGCAGTGAATTGAGGGGAATGTAGGTTAGGTTATTTTATTTTTGGATTAGGATTATTCCACGGCACAACATCGTGGGCTGAAGGGCCTGTACTGTGCTGTACTTTTCTATGTTCTATGTTCTATGTTCTAAACACACATAGGCATGGGGAGAAAGTGCAAACTCCACATGGACAGTTGCCTGAGGATGGAATTGAATTAGGGCCCTGACTTTGTGATCCATTTTCAAATGGATTAGTAATTACCAATCCACCACTTCTAAATCATAATGTTTCATATGAATATAAATCTACCGATAAAAATCTTTGAACCATTTAGTGATAGAACATTTAAAAGCTTTTAAGGAAGAAATAGTATGATTGATACATTAGGGTCAGCAGTAAACATTCACAAATTCACACTCCTTCAGAGGCTACATAAAGAAGCTGTACCCTTTTCATCATCAGTAGTGTCTTTTTCAATGAGCAAGAGAGTAAAACTACTGATCAACTTAATCTCTAATATTAGGGATCATTGTTAGTTGATTAGTCTGGTGCTATCTGACAACATTGTGCATTTTGTCGTCTGGGTTTTGTCCCAATTAGACAATAGGGCTAGCCTTAAGTACTTTGGCAAAAGTTGGTGCCCAGGGTATCTTTCATCAGTGTGAACAATTTGACATTACTTGTCTTGTCTAGGTGAATTGATTCCATCTGTAGAATTCCATCTGTAAACTCTTCCAGCCCTCTCTCAACCTTTAAAGCCTTTCTTAAAACTCAGCTATTTGTTCAAACTTTTGGTTAGCCATCCTAAACATCACTTTTTTTTATCTTAACATCCATTAGTAACTGATCACATTCTTGTGAAAGGCCTTGATATATTTTTTCTTTGCTCTATGCTTGTGGTGTTCTTGGATCAATTGCATAAACTTGAAAATTTCAATTAGTTTTCTTCTTGGTAATAAAAACAAAGATAAAATCTAACTACACATTTTGTAGTAGAATTCTTATGAAGTTACTTAATTATTTTCAGTTAGGGAAAAGCCCCCAAATAATAACCTTCTGTTAGAATAGAGGATATGCAAAATAACATAAGAGCAGATGTTTGGCTATAAAGCGCTGCCATTTCCTGGCTCTAGCCACAGATCTACTGCATTTAGACATAATGCTGTTTCCAAAACATTTGCAATTCCCACAAGGGAATTCAGAAAAAAAAATGAAGGTGTCTTACAATGTTCATATTTAGCAACATAAGGAGCAGTTTCCAACTGGGCCAAAGCCAGGCACGTGGGCTGTAAAAAAATTGCCCTTGGGACATTATCAGTGAAGACCCATCCTTTTCCCACAGTTTCAAATTTTAATCTGTTCTTTGCATGGGCAAGCACACAAGAAGGCCATCAACGAACAATGACAATGGAGGCCATCTTTTAGTGCCACAATAAGATTCAGATTACCTTACTGAGGTAACAATGTGGGCTTTTAAGAATGTTTAGAGGGGTTAGGCATTTCAAGTGTTGAATGACACTTAGTATTTCTCTAAAAGTTTGATTATGATAGGGCACACCCACCTTGGACTTTCTGCAGACTCCAGAATCAAAGCTGAATAACAAGTGGTTGTGCGATTGCAAAGAAAATGCACATTGCTGCTTAAAATGTGAGGGAGATTTTTTTAAAAAGCATTCACAATCACCACAAGGAGCATTTGATAAGGCCCAATAACAGGCATGATGCAGGATTACACTGTGGCTAACAGAACTCATGCGGGCTCTAAGCAAAAATTCACATTGCCTATGCATCTCTACTACAGTAGCATTGACTTCAACGCTAAATACTTGTACCTGCACAATCTGCAGGAGGCCTACAATTTTGCTAATTCAAGTCAGCCTGCAATTTTTAATTAGGAGGTAAAGTCTGGCTGCAACTGCAGCCTGATTTGGCTGGGAAACACATTTTGAGGAGGAGGAAACTAGAATAATAGGATACCAGGCCAGAAAGGAAACTCCTACATTCTTAGATTCAGAACTGAGGGTCTTATTATGGGAAAAAAGATGAAGACAGATCATCTTTCAGCAAGGAGTTATGTGGCTGCAGAGAGATAAACTGCAAAGCAAGTGGAAGCAGGTAGCCACAGAGGTCAAAATCGGGAATCTTCCTCCAAGGACCTGGGGGATACACTGCTGGATAAAGTTCAATGACCTCAACTGTGTGGTCAAGCTCAAAAAAATGCACCTTCAAATATCAATTCCTACCACTATCCATGTACACTCATACACTTATCAATGCATCAGAAATCCAACACTCACACATCAACAATCACTGGCTGGCCCTCCCCGACCCATCATAATAACCCTGACACTGGTTGGCCTTTGACTCTGAAATGTGGTACCTGCTTGTAGTAATAGTCCTGGCCATAGCAGCTGCTTGCACTGCTGGGACTACAAAGCTCAGTGGCAGCCCTCTGAGATGGGACTTCCATCCAATAAAGTGAATTTTTGAAAGGGTTGGGCTGCACCTAAAGATGCTACATAACCATGACTCCATTCTATGGTACAGAGATAGGATACCAAAGAAATTAAGGGACACTATCTATAAATTTCTATTGTTCTGCTGATAAGGGAGGTCTACCAGAGGACTAGAGAATTGCAAATCTTAGACCGATATTCAGAAGACAATGTAAATATAGCAACTACAAGGCAATCAAATTTATAGTAGTGGGTGAAAAGCTTTTTAAAGATGATATCAGGGACAAAATTAACAGTGAGTTGAACAAATGTGGCAGCATTAAGAAATGTCAAAATAAAACTGTCAAAGGTGAAATATGTTTAACTAAATTGATTGAATTTGTTGACAAGAGTAATATGGTTGACGTGGAAAACATGGATTTCCAAAAGGTGTTGAAGGATGTGCTACATAATAAATTCAAAAAAAGTTGAAGCTCATCGAATAAAAGAGAGAAAGACAAAGTTGACTGAGAAACAGGAAACAGAGAAGCAGTGAACTGTTGTGTTTTTTGAACAAAAGGAAGTTGCAAAAGTGTCCTTGTTTTTCTTAGTGTATATTAATGACGAAGAACTTGGATGTACAGAACGCAGTTTCAAACTTTTTCATTATCACATCATTGGAAATGTCTTGAACTGTAAGGAGGATAGTTTTACACTTGATAATGGATCTGAAAAAGTTAATAATGACCCTTTTGTTATATGCCTGGTGGTTTGACCATTCTATAGAACATAGAACAAGACAGCGCAGAACAGGCCTTTTGGCCCTCCATGTTGCGCCGACCTGTGAACTAATCTAAGCCTATCTCCCTACACTATCCCATCATCATCCATATGCTTATCCAAGGACTGTTTAAATGCCCCTAATGTGGCTGAGTAAACTACATTGGCAGGCAGGGCTTTCCACTCTCTGAGTAAAGAACCTACCTCTGACATCTGTCTTAAATCTATCACCCCTCAATTTGCAGCTATGCCCCCTCGTACAAGCCTAGGAAAATGACTCTCATTGTCCACCCTATCTAATCCTCTGGTCATCTTGTATGTCTCTTTTAAATCCTCTCTTAGCCTTCTTCTCTCCAATGAGAACAGACCCGAGTCCCTCAGCCTTTCCTCGCAAGACCTTCGCTCCAGACCAGTGAAGCAGTGAGCCCACAGGAAAGTTTGGGCCTCTCCTGCCCTAGGCTTCTCACCACTTGAGAGCAAACTAACATATGAGCTTGGAACAGGAGAGGTTACTTAATTACTTGAGTCTGCACTGATATCCGATTAGCTCATTATTGATCTGATAACTTGACACTTCCATCTATACCTGATAATCTTTCACCATCTTGCTTTATTTATCTAGCCCTCCCTTAAAAAATAGTAGAGAACTCTACTTCAACCATATTTTCAACATGAAATTGGTGGCCCGTGATTTATGAACAGTCACCCCCAGTTCTTGATTCTCCCACAAGAGAAAACATTCTCTCCACATTTGCCGTGTCAAGATTCCCTCAGAACCTCATGTGTTTCATTCAAAGCACTTCTTTCTCTTCTAGATTCCAGTAGATCAAAGCCTTGCCTGTTCAACTGTTCCTCATAACACAAATCACCTATTCAAGATATTAGAGCCATAGAGGTCTGCAGCACAGAATAAGGCCCTTCAGACCATTGAGTCTGAGCTGTTTGGAAACAACCACTTAACTGTTTGTATCCCACTTTTCAGCACTTGACCCACTTAAATCAAGCCCCTGGTACTTGATTCCTCCATCAAGGGGAAAAGTATCTTCCTATTCACCCTATCTATGTCTCTAGGTATTAATGTGGTAAACCTTCCCCGAATTGATTGATTGTCATGTGTACCAAAATACTTTGTTTACAAGCAGTAGAGGCAGATAACTGCAAGCAAAGGATGTCCAGATCAAAAAGACTTAGAGGCATACAAGTTATATTGCAGGTTATACTATTGGAGGCTACAGTCCATTCATCAGTCTGAAAAGGGCCGAGAAAAAGTTGTTCCTGAACCTGCTTGTGTGTGTGTTCAGGCTTCTGTATCTTTTACCTGGTGGAAGAGCATGTAGGAGGTCGTTACCAGGATGCCATGAGTCTTTGATGATGTTAGCCACTTTTCCGCAGCAATGACTCATGTAAATGGACTCTTTGGATGGAATGTTGGCTTCTGTAATGTTCTGGGCTGTGTGCATCACCTTTTATAGTTTCTTACAGTCCTGGGCAGAGCAATTGTCATATGAGGCCGTTATGCATCCGGACAGTATGCTTTCAATGGTGCATCAATAGAAGTTGGTTGGGGGCTTGATGGGCATGCAAAATTTCCTGAGCTGCCTGAGGAAGAAGAGATGTTACCACACCTTCTTGACTGTCGCATTTATGTGTGAAGTCTAGGACAGGTTGGCAGTTATCGTCACTCCGAGGAATGTGATACTCTTCACCCTCTCAATCACATACATATTGCTTTCTGTTCTTTCTTCCCCATTTCCTTCCCCTAATTCTATACTTATTTGAAATCTTTTACATCTTAGTTAGTTAGTTCACTGGGCCTGCAGTTGAGGCACTGAAAAATGCAAAACAATGCAACCCCATCTCTATCCATACTGTCTCCAGTTGTACATTTCAGCTGCTACACAGATCTTGTCAATTTAGTCTATTGCAGTGTTTTCCATGACAATGTTCTTGTGGAATACTTTTGGAAGAATGAAGGAATTAAGTTGAGAGGTTGAAATTAGATTTCACCTTTCTGACTTTATCTATTAATCGTCATATTCCTTATTTGTCATTACTTGATTTATCTTCATTAACACACACTTCTAGACTTTAATACAATTTAATCTTCTTAGATTTAAACTATAAAAACATACAGTAAATTCTTTCTAAACATCTTTCTGCATCTAGCGACAGTACTTTTTCCCTTCTCCATACGTGAGGTAAAACATGGCCTGGCCATTATTGCATTTCTGCTTGAAAGTGATGTATTCCTGCAGGTCCAGATGCTATTACATAGCTTTCTATATTCAGCAGGAGCCAAGCCTGTTCACCTTAGATACCTGCTTAATGTCAGAGCTGGACTCTGAAGACACTACGAGCATTTATTTCTGATTCACATAGCCTTCTTTTTCAAATGTATGATCCCCAAAGGCACTTTGGGAGGCATAATTTAGGACATACACACAATTTGACAGAGTTGTTGGTGATCATACACATATTGATGAGTGTGAAATATGAGCACCATGCTTCATGTAATGTCTTCATTTGTGAGGATACTAACAGATTAGAGATGCCTTGGCATTGCATTACTGATGAAAGCAATATCATATCATTTTTCAGGAATTGCTGGGGATGATCTGATTATCTAAGCAAACAATGAATGTTTAATTTGCTGTTCTAATGATGGGATTTTATGCTGTGGTTACCCAGTGCTTTGATAAATTGGTTTTGTATTTATTGAGGTAAAGAATAACTGTGTGATGCAACAGACTATTTTTCTAATCAACGCTGTTGTAACTACTTCCAAGTGAGGCACAAAATGGGCATTTAGTAATAACATTGTTCGGAGTTTCATATTCACATCTCATTCAAACACACACCACACTTGTAGTAAGTAGGACCTGCTTCAGAAGTAAAAGTAAACCCTTCTATTAATTATGACTGGTTACTTCAGTATAATGAAAGAAAAGGCTAGCAAGCTAATAAGTTGTAGAGAAATCAAAGGCATAATTTAAAAACAGCTAGCTTCATAATCAAAGCCAACACAAGAAATCAAATGCTACTATATATTTTACTAATGCAAACATACTTGCCAATATATTTCCAAGAGAAAGTTTGAAAACAACATTGAGATCCTAGCTCTTATTAATTCTTCAAAGACATGAGCTTCAGAACAGAACTCAGAAGCAAGCAATATGAATTTCAACACCTAAACTCCCAATACATGTTCAATCACAGCAAGGGCCAACTATCGTACGTACAGACTCACTTGTTTGGAGCTAATAGAATGAAATTCTTGGTATTGTAATTATTACACTTATCTCGCAAGAGAACCTCCCATAAGAACAATGTGTTTGCTTCCATTTTCCCATACCAACATCCTTATTGCAAGTCTAGGTAATTGAATTCGATGAAGGGTGTAGGCCTGAAACGTCAGCTTTTGTGCTCCTGACATGCTGCTTGGCCTGCTGTGTTCATCCAGCTCCACACTTTGTTGTCTTGAATTTCTGCCTACTTGGAATCAGGTTCAAGTTATCTAACATTACTTAATGTAACAGCATGTAAAGATATTTAAAAGACTTGGGTACAGCCAATTGCAAAATAAGGATAACTGAAGAAGGAGCTGGTATAACTGCAGTAGAGTATGGGAGAATTTTATTTTTTGCCGATTTTGATTCTGTTAGCTGGGGAATTGAGAAAAGAGGGGTATAGTCATGGACTAAGAGTTCAATCATAAAGGACTGAGTTATGGATAATTTTATTAACTTGAAATATCATGAATCTTGAATTCGCGATCCCAGTATATTATGGATATTCCATTGTTAAGTACATTTAAGGGTGGGAGAGACCATTCTTTGGTTGATGACTAATTGACCTTGACAAAATAATGATAATCACTGAAGTCTCATTCAACCTTTTGATACTCAGTGCAAGACAAACTGTGCACAGTAACCTGTAAGATTATGCAATCTCGCATATCCTCTTAAATCAAAGGACATGCTCAATAAAACTACTTACATTGTTTCCAAAAGCCTTCACTAAAGGATAAAAAAGTACTTTGGAAAACCTACATGTGCATGATGTAATAATGTTTTCATAAACTGGTCCTAAATATTAGTTTGTGGCTATTTGTGTGTCATTAGCAAAGATTTTTGGATAAAGTGGTGTGTTCCACTGTGAAAATGCCTTACCTGTATATGTCATTGGAATGTCATCCTCAATGCGTTGTAAGTGCAGACCTATAATGTATAAATTAATTGTGCACAGAAATATAAAGTGTCACCCCTCTGCAAATGGAAACTCTGCACATGATGTCCCAAAAACTCAAACTCTCACACACCAATCAACTCATTAAGATCTGGAAAAGCACAGCAGGTTAGACAGCATCAATGATCAGGAAAGTCAACGTTTCGGGCTGAAACCCTCTATCAGGACAGGGGAGGGGGATGGGACCACAGAAGTAAAAGCAAGGGCGTAGGGGCTGGGGGAAGGATAGGAGACATGGTGATAGATGGACGCAGGTGATAACCCCCTCCTACATCAATTGATGTAGATAATGGCATGTTCACCTCCTTTATTCCTGAAGTTAATGATCAGTCCAAAGATGTGCAGACCAAGTGGATTGGCTGTGCTAAATTGCCTGTAGCATTTAGAGATGTGTAGATTAGGAGGATGGATCTGGGTGTGGTGTTTTGAGAGTTGGTTTGGACTGGTTCGGCTGAAGGGCCTGTTTCCTCACTGTAGGGATTCTATGATCGAGTTCTGTAGTTTTGCCAACGTTGAGAGACAGATTGTTTTCATTACACCACGTCACCAAGTGCTCTATTTTGCTTCTGTATTTTGACTCACCATTGTTAGATATCCATCCCACCACAGTGGTGTCATCAGCAAACTTGTAAATGGCATTCATTTAGAATTTGGTAACAGTTGTAGATATATAGAGAGTACAGTAGGGGGCTGAGGACACATCCTTTGGGGGCTTCAGCGTTGAGTGTAATTGTGGAGGAGATACAGTTATCTACCTTCACTGACTGCAACCTATGGGTCAGAAAGCTTAGGGTCCAGTTGCAGAGGGTGAAGCCAAGGCCAATATCGCAAAGTTTTGAGATCAGACTGGAGAGGTTAATGGTGTTGAAGGTGGAGCTGTAGTCAATGAGCAGGAATCTAACATAGGTGTCTTTGTTGTCCAGATGTCCCAGGGATGAGTGCAGGGCTAGGGATATGACATCCTCTTTGAACCTGTTATGTCAGTAGGCAAATTATAGTGGATTGAGGCAGGCTGGGAGACTGGAAATGATATGGGCCATGACCAGCCTGTCGAAGCACTTCATGATTATTGAAGTCAGAGTCACTGGCCACTAGTAATAAGGCACATTGCATAAGTTCTCTTCGGTACGGGGATGATGGGTGATCTTCTTGAAGCTGTTGGGGACTTTGACTTGTAGGAGGCAGGGGTTGAAGATGTCAGTGAATACCTCTACCAGTTAGTCCGCTCAGGATCCACCAGGAACACCATCCAGGCCCCTCACTTACCTTGGGTTAACTCCCAGGAAGACTGATTTGACTTCTGAAGCAGAGACAGAGGGAGCAGATGTGTCTGGGGTTGTCGGGCCAGGCAACACCACGCTGGTCATATTCTGTTTGAACCAAGCATAGAAAGCACTGAGTCTGTCCACTATCTTACACTATTTCATTTTGCACCCCATAATGTTGTTTATGCCTTACCATAGGCAGTGAGAGTCTGTTTGGTAGGTTTGGGCTTCTAACTTGGTCTGGTACTGCCTCTTGGCCTCCCTGATGGCTTTGTGGAGGTCAGATCTGGATTTCCTGTTTGGCTTGGGTCACCCAAATTGAATGCTGCACATCTGGTCTTCAGTAGGGAGTGGACTTGCTGATTCATCCAAGGTTTATGATTAGGAAACATTTGAATTGATGTCTTTAGTACACAGTCCTCCATGCATTTGCTGATAAAGTCCATGACGGCGGTGGCACACTTGTGCAGCTTTTCCACTGAAGACTTAAACATTGTCCAGTCCACCAATTCCAAACAGTCCCAGAGACGGTCTTCTGCTGCTTCGGACCAGCACTGTACTTCGTTTCACAAAGGATTCTCCCGTTACAGCTTCTGCTTGTAAGCAGGGAGAAGGAACACAGCGCTGTGATCGGATTTTCTGAACTGTGGTGGGGGTTGGGGATTGACCGCTAAGTGTCTTTGAAGGTTGTGTAGCAGTGGTCCAGAATGTTTGGTCCCCTGGTGGGATAGGGGATGTATTGGTGGCATTTTGGCACCACTCGCTTGGGGTTGGCTTGGTTAAGTGTTAAAGTTAAAGTGTTAAAGTTGCTGCCACAATGTTGTCTCTAAAGTGTTTGTGGCAGTGTAAGTCTCGCCTAGGGCATTCTTCACATCCGTATGAAGTGGTATGTGGACTGCTGTCGCGATGGCTGAGGTGAACCCTCATGGTAGGTAGTAGGGGCAGCATTTTACTGTAAGATATTCTAGTCACAGAGAGGGTCGCTACGCCCAGGCACCGGTAAGTGTGCATATCAGGAAGCATACCCCACCACCCTTCACCTTACCCAAGGATGCTGTGCGGTCCCTACTATGTATGAAGAACCCGTAAGCTTGTAAGGTGTGGTTGGGAATGGCAGGGGTGAGCCAAGTCTTCGTGAAGTAGAGCACACTATACTCTCTCAGTTCCCTCTGATCTAGCACTGAGTTCATTCATTTTGTTTTCAATACTTTGGACATTTACAAAGGAGTATGCTGGGGACGGGAGTCTTGAAGCCATATTGTTTCAACCTCCCCTTCAGGCCAGCATGTTATCCCCATTTCCTTGTAGGTTTCCTGCATCCTGACGGTCTGAGAAAGCTTTTATCTTCACCAATAATCTTGATTGGGACACTGTCAAATGCTTTCTGGAAATGTAAATATAGCTGCTTTGATCTACAGAATCTGTTTCTTCCTCAAAAAAAACTCCAATAAATTGGACAAACCTGATTTCTCCTACACAAAACCACACTGGCTCTGCCTGATTAGCTTGAGCTTTTCTAAGTGCCTGGCTATAAAGGCTTTAAAAAAAAGGGGAGGTGATGGCATAGTGGCAATGCCACTTGACTAATAATGCAGAACTCCAGTTTAATTCTCTGGGAACAGGGATTTGAATCTCACCATGTTAGGTGTTGAAATATTGAAGTTAATTTAAACAAATCTGAAATTAACAAAAAAGACCACATAATGCTGACCAAGTAAATACTGTTGATTGTTGCAAAAATCTATCTGGCTCACTAATGTCCCTTATGTAAAGGAAATCTGCCACCTTTGCCTGGTAAGATGTATATGTAACTCCTGACATTTTGCAATTTATGACTGCCTTCTGGAGGTTTAGAGGTGGGCAATCTCTCTTGCCTAGACAGCAATGCCTACATTCCACGGACAAGGAAAGAAAAGTCTTTAACATCTTTCAGGGGATAAGCCATCCAGCCTTCAGTTTCAGGTTTTCTGTCCCCTGTTTTTGAATGAAAGGGGTAAGTTTGCATTTTTGCAATCTAACAGAATCACGGATGGATAGATGTCCACAACACAGAAAAATGCCCTTCAGCCCATCAAATCTATATAGGTCACAACCAGGCACTTAGCAGAACCTTCTCCATTCTACAGAATTTTGCGTAGTTAAAACAAATGTATCACTTATTTCACTTGCTACTTTTTAAAGACTTTAGGATGAATTCCATCAAGGCCTGGGGACTTGTGAATCCTTTGACAACTAGCTCAGCACCATTTCCTTGGGCGCTATAAATTTTTGAGTTCCTCCATTCCATTTCTAGATTTATAGCTATTTTGCAGATGTTATCTATATCATGTACAGTGAACATCAATGCCAAACACCTGTTCAATTCATTTGCCATCTCCTTATTTTCCATTATTAATAGCACACACATACTATTGGATCAAGACTTTCTTATTGTTGATTTCTCATTTCTTTCTTAAATATTTTTGGAAAATCTTATTGTTTTCATATTTCTAGCTGGTTTTCAATTGTACTCTTATTTTACCATCTTTATTCTTTTGGTGAAAAAGTACACAATATCTTACATGTCTTTTGGCTAAGTATAAGTTGCGTGAAGTTTTCTGAAAGGACTCTGACCACAAAGCCTATCAAACCAAAGTTAGAGTCGTAAAGTCATACAGCACAGAAACAGACTCTTCAGCCCAACCAGTCCATGTCAACCATAATGCCAAACTAAACTTGTCCCATCTGCCTGTGCTTGGCACACATCCCTCCACACATTTCTTATTCATGTGCTTATCTAAAAGTCTTTCAAATGTTCATTCCACAAACCACTCTCCATGTAAAAATTTTCTCCCCATGTACTTTTTAAATCTTTCTTCATGAAAATAAGCCTCTTTGTCTTGAAATTCCCACCCTGAGGAGAAGACACCTGCTTTTCACCTTATTTATGCCCCTCATTATTTTATAAACCTCCATAAGGTCACCTCTTAACCTATTATGTTCCAGTGAAAAAAGATCCCAGCTATCCAATCTTTCTATATAACTCAAACACTCCATTCCCAGCAATATCCTTGTGAATCTCTTCCAAACTCTCTCCAGCTTAATAAAACCTTTCCTATAATAGGGAGACCAGAACTGGGCATAATACTCCAGAAAAGGTCTCACCAATGTCCTGTACAACCTCAATTTAATGTCAACACAACTTGCCACATCCTTACAATGTCTTATATTTGATTTCTATGCTGCCCCTACTCAGTCACTTAGCGCCCCCCCCCCCCCAACCCCCGCACACTGCATGGACCAACAGTAGTAGATGTACACTTACCTCCATAGACCACAATAGAGCAGAGTCAAAATGAGTCATGTATTGCTGATCATTTAGTTCCTCACCCTCTATGAGGAGGGGATGCTGACTCTGTTTGCCTCAAACAGAGACTGAACTGGCATTGAAGGGTATCTCTAACTTACTGTACCAGGAACCACTGATCAAAGACCTACTGACAAATATATATAAAATAAAAACCTGAATCTGTGTCTGTACTAAAGAAAAGTCAGAAGCAGTCTATGGCTGAGGGAGCAAAGTATAAGACATGACAATTGCAAGGTAGGGATGTTGTGAGCATCCAGGTGGGGTCAAAGTGAGTGAACACTATGACACTGAGCAAAGAGACCAGAGATGCACCCTGGTTTGGTGTAGTGAATTGGGAATACGTCATCTTGCTGCAGCATTAGAATAGTGGGTGCAGTCTGCAATACAACATTGAAGTGTATCTGGTCCTTAGGTAAATTAAATATATGCCATGAAGGTTTTTGGAGGCTGGTGTATGCTGGATGCCATGTCTGTAGCTGTGGTACCCAAGTGGTGAACACCCCGGATCATGCCCTGAGAAATTATAGCTGTGTGTCCAACATGAAGGCTGTTGAGACTAAGAGGTGAGATGAATTGGCCAGGTTCTTGCTCTGCTTTCCTTGTCAAGTTTCCCCAACATTAAGCTTGTTTGGCAAATCTGGTAAGATGGGAGTCCAAGTATTCATAAGGAAGATTGTGGCATTAATAACGTGTTTAAAAAGCAATAATCTCTCTTAATTGGCAACTCGCCTCTGCCAAGAGGGAAACTTACCACATAAAAGTTGGTACAAACTGCTCCTGAAGCAAGACGGACCATGCCACACTTGTCCCCGGATTCTTCCACACAGTTCACCATATGCTATGTCATTCAGACCCCATAGGATCCTCATTTCATCGAAGTGTTTCATCTTGCCTTCGTTGGGACAGGGCAGTCACAGGAATACCGTTGGAAAAGTAAACACCATTCTTCTATTGTATCAGAAGAGCATACTGATTATTTGAAATTAGACTCTGAGAAATTCACTGCTATTAAACAATGCACCAGTTTGATGATGACTGACAATTAGCTAGCAAGCTTTGTTTAAATTTAAATCAGACGGGTCGAATCTTATTGATCAACGCATTTCTTGAGGAAAGGTTCTGAGAATGGTCATAAATTATTTTGATGAAATGGAACATGGGCACTGTGTGTATATGTTCTTTCTGTGTGTAAAGAGCAGGGGGGAATGTGTTTTAATATATGTAGCTTTCAGCATACATCAGTGCATCACGCCATGAACCTGAATTGCAATCTTAAGTTGGGTGTCAATGCAATTCTTCATACACTTGACTTTAGACCTTACTGCAATGTCTCTTAACAGCCAAACAGGCAATTAGAGATGGGCAATAAATGCTGGCCTAGCCATCGATGCCCATATCGCATGATGAATAGTTTAAAAAAGCCTATAATTAATTAGTGAATGCTGTTTAATCACAGAAACACATCTAATGTTGGACACTGTGCTTTGAATTTTGCAAGTATAGGCTAAATGGGTAATGTCAGCACCCAGTAAGGCAGAAAGTAGCAGCCGAAGGCCAATTCATGAGTTTACACAATGAAGAGTGAGGAATTACTTAATCAGGATAAACATTAGCACACAGGATGGCTTTGATGCACCCCATTTTGACATCAAGCTTGCACAGTGAGCAGATGGCTCTAGCCTATTTACAAATTTGTCAATAGGGCCAACCTTATGGAGTGTAGATCTACAGGAATCCCAACATTTTTTCAGCCTTCATTGTAGAAGATACAAACAATTTCCCAGAAATAGCTCTAAATCAGGAAAGCAGATGGTATAGCAGTTGAAGCAGGTTTACAGCAGCAAAAACCCACGGTAGACTACTTACTAGCACATCTGGGAAATGGATCTTAAATGACTGCTCCATTTCAAATTTGAATTTAAGCATAGGTGAGAAATTATTAAAGCATATAAAGAAGTTTATACATGCAGCTGTGGATTCAAAGAAAGCAAAAATGTCATCTTATTGGAAATATGCAAAGGCTAGGAGATTAGGTGTCATTCCTTGAAGACATGTTTCTCAAGGAACTCAAAAGTGTGGCTTATGGATTGAGACTAGAGGGAACCTATGTCAATACCATCTATTTGGGCAGAAATGGTATTTTTATATTTATTTGTGGGATTGAATATTGCCAGCTAGCCCACATTTATTGCCCATCCCAGTTGCCTTTGAGAAGGTGGTAGTGAGCTGCCTTCTCAAACCACTGCAGTCTACCTGCTATGGGTTGACACACAATGTCCTTAAGGAGGGAATTCTAGGATTTTGATGGCAATATATTTCTAAGACAAGATAGAGAGTGGTTTGGAGGGAAACTTCAATGTGGTGGCATTCCCATATATCTGCTGCCCTTGGCCCTATAGATGGAAGTGGTCATGGGTTTGGAAGGTGTTGTCTGAGGATGTTTGTTGAATTTCTGCAGTGCCTCTTGTAGTTAGGACACACTGCTGCTACTAACTGTCAGTGGTGAAGAAAGTGGATGCTTGTGGATGTAGTACCAATCATGTGGGCTGCTTTGTCCTGTATGTCAAACTTCGTGACTATTGTTGGAGCTGCACCTATCCAGCAAATGGGAAGTACTCCACCCCACTCTTGACTTGTGACTCGTAGATGAGTCAGAGGGTGAGTTATTCACCTCAATATTCTTGGCCTCTGATCTACTCTTGTGATTACGTGACAAGTCCATTTGAGTTTATAGTCAATGGTGATGTCGAGGATGTTGACTGTGGAGGATTCAGTGATGGTAACACCATTGAATGTCAAGGAGCAATGGTTAGATTGTCTCTCATTTCTGATTGTCACGACCTGGAATTTGTGTGGCCCAAATGTTACTTGCCACTTGTCAGTCCAAGCCTGGATATTGTCCAGGCCTTGTATGGACTGCTTCAGTATCTGAGGAGTTGCGAATGGTGCTGAACATTGTGCAATCATTGGCAACCATCCCACTTCTGGCCTTATGAAGGAGGAGGAGGTCATTGAAGAAGCAGCTGAAGATAGTTCGGTCTAGGACACTACCTTCAGGAACTTTTGCAGAGATGTCCTGGAGCTGAGACAACTGACCTCCAAGAGCAACGACCATCCTCCTATGTACCAGGTATGATTTCAACCAGTTATGAGTTTGCCCCCTGATTCCAGTTTTGCTAGAGCTCCTTGATGACACATTCAGTCAAATGCAGTCTTGACGTTAAGAACTGTCATTGTCACCTCACCTCTGGAATTCAGTTGTTTTGTCCATGTTTGAATGGAGGCTCTAATGAGGTCAGGAGTAGACTGGCCTTAGCAGATCCCTATCTGGGCATCACTGAGCAGGTTATAGCTGAGCAGGTGCTGTTTGATAGCATTGTTGATGACACCTTCCATCACTTTTTTGATGATTGAGAGTCTGAAATTGGTCAGGTTGCATTTGTCCTGCTTTTTATGTAAGTACGTATTTGAGCAATTTTTTGCATTGTCGTGTAGATGCCGGTGTTATAACTGTACTGGAACAGCTTGGCTAAGGGAGCAGCAAGTTCTGGAGCAAAATTTTCAGTACTAATGCTGGAATGTTGTCAGGTCCTTTAGCCTTTGCAGTATTTAGTGACTCCAACTGTTTCTTAATATCACGTGGAGTGAATCAAATTGGCTGAAGACTGGGTTATCTGTACTGTTGGAGACCACTGGAGGAGGCTGAGATGGATCATCCACTGGACACTTCTGTCCGAAGATTGTTGTGAATGCTTCATCCTTATCTTTTTCACTGATATATTGGGCTCTTCCATCATGTGCAGTGTTCTCCTCCAGTGAGCTGTTTAATTGTCCATCACAATTCATGACTGAATGTGGCAGGACTGTAGAGCTTAAATCTGATCCATTGTTTATGGAATCAATTAGCTCTGTCTATCACCTGCTGCTTAAGCTGTTTGGCATACAAGTAGTCCAGTTTGGTAGCTTCACCATGCTGACAACTCATCTTCAAATATGTTTGGTGCTGCTCCTGGCATGCCTCAATGTACTGTCCATTGAAGCAGGTTTGATCCCCGGCTTGAAAGTAGTGGTTGCATGGGAAATGGGAAATACGCTAGGCCAGGAGGTTGCAGATTGTGCTGGAATACAATTCTCCTGATGTTGACGGTCCACAATGCCTTATGGATGCCCAGCCTTAGGTTGCTAGATCTGTTCAAAGTCTGTCTCATCCAGCATGGTAGTAGTGCCACACAACACGATGGAGGGTATTCTCAATGAGAAGGCTGGACTTTGTCTCCACAAGGACTGTGTGATGGTCACTCTTAACAATGCTGTCATGGACAGATGCATCTGCAACTGGCAAATTAGTAAAGGATGAGGTCAAGTATGATATTCCCTCTTTATGTTTCCAATATCACCAGCTGCAGACTCAGTCTAACAGATGTGTTCTTTAGGGCCACACCAACTCAATCAACAGTATTGCTGCCAAGCCAGTCTTGGTGGTGGATATTGATATCCCCCACCCAGAGTACATTTCGTGCCCTTTCCACCCTCAGTGCTTCCTCCAAGTGTTGTTCAACATGGAGGAGTACTGGATTCACCAACCAAGGGAGAATGGTACATAGTAATCCACAGGAAGTTTCCTTGCCCATGCTTAACCTGAAGCCATGAGACTTCATGGGATCTGGAGTCAATCTTGAGGACTACCAGGGCAACTCCTTTCCAACTGTATACCACTGTGCCGCCACATCTTCTGGGTCTGTAGTGCCAATTGGACAGAATACATTACGGGATGATGATCGTGGTGTCTGGGACAATGCCTGTAAGTTATGATTCTGTGAGTACCACTATGCTTGACTACTCCATGAGACAGCTCTCCAAATTTTTTTAGTATCTGCCCGATGTTAGTCGGGAGATCTTGCAACGTCAACAGGGCTTTTTCTGCCATTGGTTTTTCCAGTGCCTGGGTTGACGCCACATAATCTGGATGGTTTCATTTATTCGAGACTTTGTAGTGAGTGATACAATTGAATAGGTTGCTTAATTACTTCAGAGGGTAATTGAGAAACGACGACATTGCTGTGCATCTGGAATCACATGTAGTTCACACCAGGTGAGGATTGCAGATTTACTTCCCTGAAGGACATTAGTGAACCAGCTGAGTTTTTCCAACAATCAACAATGGTTTCATGGTCATTAGTAGATTCTTACTTCCACATTTTATTTCATTGAATTCAAAGTCTGGCATGCAGGATTCAAACCTGGGTCCTGAGTTTCCATGTCAATAGTCTAGCGATAATACCATCACCATCCCCATATCATTAAAGCCAAACTCAATTGTGTGCGTTGCTAAGTTCATAGTTCATGAATACTGCTTCACGTTGTGCTGGTGGGTCTGGATCGACATGACATAGTGCTATCAAGCAGACTCCTGTAATGGCCTTATGTGGTACATCGCTGAATGGGTAGCAATGTTAAATGAGAGCAGCATTTCTTTTGATGTACAAGTTAAGTACTGTCTTTGTAAATGTGAAAAAAGCCCTTCATTATGGCGATGGAAAATTTGCATAAAACAAGTTGTAACAAATCACACAACTATTTGCCCAATTCATATCGTCCAGATCCAAGCACAAGTAAGTTAATGTAAAAAGATATCCACTTTGTGTGTCTTGACCAACCCATACAAGCATAGACACTGTGAGATGAACCCTATCATATATATTTTCCTGCAGCTTGCTTTGTGTTTTCAGCTTCTTTTTGAGGATGGTTGTCTGGTAATGTAGGACAATAGGGCCAATGGTTAGGAATTTGGATAATCATTAAGAATGCTGACATAGTTATATTTGTTAAAGATTTTGCTGACATAGTTATATTTGTTAAAGATGACTAATCCACTCCCTTTGGTGTGTTTACAGTCTTGTGAGTTGGTCTTGGGGCCTCACGATACTGCCCAGGAAATTGTGTTGTGTTTTCAAATCAGACAGGCCCTTTGGAATATTGTTCATTTGACATTGCTAGCCTACTCACCAACTGACCACTCAGGATAACTATTAACATTTGTAGCACTTATGTCATAGTAATCTTGATCAGCCACCATTGTGTCAATCAGTATTCATTGAACTTATTAACATATCTGACCACATAATTGAGTTCAGTTTTATGATACTATGTAAGCTGGTGTCACCATGGGATTACCCAGGAAGGATGAGGGATAGAAGACTTAACAGGCTTTACTAAACCCAGAGAACAGGGTTAAGCCTTCCAACCAGCACGTGTCAGGACTCTGACACTCCCACTCTGGTCATTTATGCTCTGCTCCTGGTTTGGGCCACTGCTTCCCACTCTTACATAATCGTAAAATCCCTACAGTGCGGAAGCAGGCCATTCAACGCATCAAGTCCACACCTATACACCCAAAGAACATCCCTCTCAGGCACACCCCTCTACCCTAACCATGTAACCCTGAATTTCTCATGGCTAATTCACCTCACTCGCACACCCCTGGACAATGTGGGAAATTTAGTATGACCAATCCACCTGACCTGCAAAGCTTTGGACTGTGCGAGGAAACTAGAGCACATACAGGAAGCCCACACAGACACAGAGAGAACATGCAAACTCCACGTAGACAGTTGCCCGAGGTTGGAAACAAATCCAAGTCCCTGGCACTGTGAGGCAGCAATGCTAACCACTGAGCCACCATGCTGCCCCCATGTAGAATGGAACATAATGGAGTGGAGACTGCCACATTTGAGGATCTTTCTACCGAGGCAAGTTGGTGACATAGGAAATT
Source organism: Stegostoma tigrinum (assembly GCF_030684315.1). Taxonomy (NCBI): domain Eukaryota; kingdom Metazoa; phylum Chordata; class Chondrichthyes; order Orectolobiformes; family Stegostomatidae; genus Stegostoma; species Stegostoma tigrinum. The sequence goes on along the minus strand of NC_081354.1, from coordinate 37,026,393 downwards.
TTCGTGACTTGATCTATCCACCTGTTCTCAACATTTCATGTCAAAGCCTTTCCATCAGAACTAGAAAAGGTTCAAAATGTCGTAGGTTTTAAGCAAGTGAAAACGTAAGGGTGGTGGGGTGAAGCTGGAAAAAGAGCAAAACAATAATTCTGTGATAGAGCAGAAGACAAAAGAGTTAGCAACCAAAGAGCTCATAGTGAAAGGCCAAACTGTGGTGTAATGGGGACATACAAAGAAAGAAAATGTATATCTAGGAGCTGTGTGAATGGCCAAATAATGAACAGCTGTTGTCTGAAAGCAAAAACCAGAGAAAAATGAGAGTAAAAGTGAAAGCTGCGAAGTAAAAGGAAACAAAATGGGGGCAAGTGTAAAGATCTAAAATTGTTGAACTCAGTGCTAAGCCTGGATGGCTTTTAAGACAAAGGGCTGTTCCTCAAGCTTTTTGAAATTTTAAAGCAGCAATGTGCAAGGGTAAAGATTGGAGCCGCAGGATAAAGTTCTGGGGAGCATGAGTTTGAATGCTGTCATGGCAAATGGTGAAATTTGAACTCAGTAAAACCTGGAATTAAACACTAGTCTAATGGTGACCATGTAAACCATTTAGTGAAATTCTGACTGGTTCATTAATTCCATTTAAACTAGGAAATCCAACATCATGACCTACTCTGGCCTACATATGTCCCCAGACTCACAACAGTATGTAGTTGATAACACAGTGTGGAGCTGGAAGAACACAACAGGCCAGGCAGCATCAGAGGAGCAGGAAAGTTGACATTTTGGGTTGGGACCCTTCTTCAGAAATGGGGAGGGGGAAGGGAGCTCAGAAATAAATAGAGAGAGGAGGGGTGGAGCTGAGGAAGGTAGGTGGGATGGTGATAGGTGAGTGCAGATAGGGAGTGTGGGGATTAGCCAGTGAGTTGGGAGCAGCAGATAGGTGGAAGACAAGACAGATAAGTCAATGAGGCAGGGCTAAGAGGGAGGGCTGGACATAGGATGAGGCTGAGGGTAGGGAGATTTTGAAACTGGTAAAATCCATAGATAGGCCATCGGGCTGTAGACTCTCAGGGCGGAATATGAGGTGCTGCTCCTCCAGTTTGCAGGTGGCATCATTGTGACACTGGAGAAGGCCCAGGATGGGCATGTCATCCCATGGAGTAGGAGGGGGGCTTAAAATGGTTGGTAATCAGAAGACGTTGTCATTTGTCACAAACAGAGTGAGATGTTCTACAAAGCAGTTTTTCAGCTTCCGCTGGGTTTCACTAATGTAGAGGAGGCCATGTTGGAAGCAGCAGATGCAGTAGGTCAAGTTGTTGGATACGCAGGTAATAAACCCTGCCTAATGTGGAAGGTGTGTTTGGTGCCTTGGATGGAGGTGAGGAGAGATGTGAAGGAGGCAGTGTAGGGGCAGGTGTAGCACTTCCTATGATTACACGGAAAGGTGCCGGGGGTAGCGGGGTTAGTGGGGAGTATGGAGCGGATGAGGGAGTCACGGAGATAGCGCTCCCTATGAAAGGTAGAAAGGGGTGGAGAAGCAAATATCGCTTTGATTCTGGCGTTGGAGTGTAGGTGGCAGAAGTGACTGAGAATGATACGTTGGATGCAGAGTTTGGTGGGGTGATATGTGAGGACAAGGGGCGTTCTGTTTTATTTTTGTTGGGGTGAGGGGATGTGAGGGCAAATGTGTGGGAATTGCAAGAGATGCGGTTGAGGGCATTTTTGATCACCAGAGGGAAGAAGTTGCAGTCCTTGAAATAGGAGGACATTTGGGATGTGCAGAGGTGGAAAGTCCCATCTTGGGAGCAAATGCGGTGGAGGCAGAGGAATTGGGAGTGGGGGCTATTGCAGGAAGGTGGGTGAGAGGAGGTGTAGTCTAGGTAGCTGTGGGAACTGATGGGCTTGGAAAAGATGTTGGTTTTGAGATGGTCACCAAAGATGGAGGCAGCGAGGCCCAGGAAGGAGAGGGAGGTATCGGAGATGTTCCAGGTTAACTTAAGGTTGAGGTGAAAGGTGTTAGTAAAGTTAATAAACTGTGCAAGCTCCTTATGGGAGCACACTTTCCCTGTACACTTGTATCCCCTACCGGGATGGCCTAAAAGACTTCTGCTTCTTCCTCTCCCACAGGCCCAACAAAGTCTCCCTCCACAAACACCCTCATCTGCTTAACCCAACTCATCCTTACATTTAAAAACTTCCCCTTTAATTCCTCCCACCTCCTACAGACTAAGGGGGTGGCCATGGACATCTGCATGGCTCAAGCTATGCGTCTTTGTAGGATACGTTGAACAGTCCTTCTTCAGCTGCTTCATTGGCACTATCCTCCACCTCTTCCTCCACTACATTGACAACTGTATCACCACTGCATCATGCTTCCACGAGGAGCTTGAACAGTCTACTGCATCCGCTGCTCCTGATGTGGCCTCGTCTACATCAGTAAGACCAAGCAGAAGCTCAGAAACCATTTTGCAGAGCATCTGTGTTCTGTTTGTGACAAACAACACCTTCCAGTCGTCAACCATTTTTACTCCCCACCCCACTCCCTGGGTGACATATCCATCCTGGGCCTCCTCCAATGTCACAGAGATGCCATTCGCAATCAGGAGGAGCAGCACCTCATATTCCGCCACGAGAGCCTATGGCTTAAAATGTGGATTTTACCAGTTTCAAAATCTCCCCACCCCTGACCTCATTCCATGACCAATCCTCCCTCTCATCTTTACCTCCTTGACCTGACACAACCTGCCCATTGTCTCTCCCACCTACCTGCTCCTCCCAACTCACTGACCAATCCCCACCAATCATCACCTGCACTCACTTATCACCATCCCACCTACCTTCACCAGCCCCACCCCTCCTCTCTATTTATTTCTGAGCTCCCTTCCCCGTCCCCATTTCTGAAGAAGTGTCCTGACCCGAAATGTCAACTTTCCTGCTCTTCTGATGCTGCCTGGCCTGCTGTGTTCTTCCAACTCCACTTTGAATTATCTCTGACTCCAGAATCTGCAGTTGTTTCTATCTCAAATATGTGGCTGTGTCTTATTTTCCCCGTGAAATAGCCCTAGCAAGCCACTCAGTTGCATTAAAACAGTAGAAAGCCCAGTGAAAAGAATGAACCTGGGCAGTCCATGTGGCACTGATATGGGTACCAGAAAATGTAACAGCAGTCTCAGCCCTGTCAACATCACTAATAACAGGGAAGGAAACCCGTGCCAAAATTAGGAAAGATGTCCCATAGAGAGTTTGAGTCATAGAATCAAATAGCATAGAAACAGACCCTTTGATCCAACCAGTCCACGCTGACCATGCTCCCAAACTAAACTAGTCCCACCTGCGTGCACTCGGCCCATATCCCTGCAAACTTTTCCTATTCTTTAAAATACACAAATGTCTTTCAAATGTTGTAACTGTATCCGCATCCACCACTTCCTTTGACAGTTCATTCCACACATGAGCCACTCTCTGTGTTAAAAGGTTGCCCCTCAAGTTCTTTTTAAATCATTCTCCTTTCATCTTAAAAATATGCCCCTTAATTTTGAATTCTCCTACCAAGCAAGAACCCTTGTTATTCACCTTACCCATGCCGCTTATTATTTTATAAACATCAATAAGGTCACTCTTCAACCTGCTCTGCTCCAGTGAAAACTGTCCCAGTCTTTTCAGTCTATTCTTATATCTCAAGTCCTCCTGGCATTCCTGGTAACATCATGGTAAATCTATTCTGAACCCTCTCCAGTTTAATAATACCCTTCCTGTAACAGGGCAACCAGGGCAACCACCAGCAAGGTATTCCAGTCCAAACCGTGTTTCCCATATTTCCTAAAATTCATCCCTCACACCCCATCCCTGCAATAACCGTCAAAAGAGAATCCCCCTCGTCCTTACATGACACCCCACTAACCTCTGGATCCAATGCATCATCCACTGACACTTCCACCATCTACAATCGGACCTCACCACCAAAGACAATTTTCCATCCCCACCCTTTTTTGCCTTCTGGAGGGACCACTTTCTCCGTGACTCCCTTGTCTACTCCACACTCCCCTCCAATCCCACCACACCCGGCACTTTCCCCGGAACCACAGGAAGTACTACACCTGCCCCCATACCTCATCCCTCACGCCAAACCCAGGCCCCAAGTAGACTTTCGACATCAAGCAGATGCTCACCTGCACATCTGCCAATGTGGTATACTGCATCTGCTGCACCCGTTGTGGCCTCCTCTACATTGGGGAAACCAAGCGGAGGCTTGGGGACCGCTTTGCAGAACACCTACGCTCGGTTCACAATAAACAACTGCACCTCCCAGTCACAAACCATTTCAACTTCCCCTCCCAATCCTTAGATGACATGTCTGTTCTGGGCCTCCTGCAATGTCACAATGATGTCACCCGAAGGTTGCAGGAACAGCAACTCATATTCCGCTTGGGAGCCCTGCAGCCCAACAGTATCAATGTGGATTTCACAAGCTTCAAAATCTCCCCTCACCTTACTGCGTCCCAAAACCAGCCCAGCTCAACCCCGGCTCACTAACCTGTTCTTCCTCTCACCTATCCCTCCTCCCACCTCAAGCCGCACCTCCATTTCCTACCTTTTAACCTCGTCCCACCCCCTTGACCTCTCCATCCTCCCCGGACTGACCTATCCCCTCCCTACCTCCCCACCTACACTCACCTCTACTGGCTCCATCCCTGCCTCTTTAACTTGTCTGTCTCCTCTCCACCTATCTTCTCCTCAATCCATCTTCGATACGCACCCCGCCTCCCTATTGATTTCAGAACCTTCTTCCCCTCCCTCTTTTCTGATGAAGGGTCTAGGCCCGAAATATCAGCTTTTGTGCTCCTAAGATGCTGCTTGGCCTGCTGTGTTCATCCAGCTCCACACTTTGTTATTCCACTTCTTTTCCTGCTCCTGTGATGTTTTCCAAGTATTTAATCTCAGTCACCTCCTATTTCTCATCTGTATCTACCTGTTTCAGTGCCATCATGTGGAAGTGTAGTCACGGGGAAAGCAGGTGGTGCTGATAGCTTATTCCTGTGTAGAGCTCTGGTCTTGCTTGCCATGAGCTTAGACTGTCTAGAATTCCTGGATCTCCGTTTTATGCCCCCGTGATCTCTATAAGACGATTTCTCATTTAATCCAAAGCCTCCAATTGCCCAAGTGTATGAAATCCAACTGATCAGGGAGCTGTACTCACTGGATTGCAACTTAATGCTGATGTATGAGAACCGCTTCTAAGCCATTTCCCCTTTTATGTCAGTTTATGATTGTTACCTATGCCTGTAACTGGCTCCCGAGTCCTTTCTTCTCAAAAGTCTGCTAAAGAACTTTTGTGTTTCCTTGCCTTTCATGGTTTCCATGGATTTTTCCAAATTTCATAGAATTCCTGCAGTGCGGAAAGAGGCCACTGACCCATTGAGCCCTGCATCAACCCTCTGAAGAGCACCCCACTCAGACCCAGCCCCTCAAACCTATCCTTGTAACCCCACATTTACCATGGCTAATCCATCTAACCTGCACATCCCTAGATGTGAAAGGGCAATTTAGCTTGGTCAATCTGCCTACTCTGTATATCTTTGGACTGTGGGAGGAAAACAGAGCACCCAGACGAAACCCATGCAAACACAGTGAAAATATGCAAACTCCACACAGACAGTCATTCAAGGTGGAATTGAACCTGTTGTTATGAGGCAGCAATGCTAACCACTGAGCCATGAGGTTGCCCTTATATTGTACATTATTGTACATTATTTGGCTAAAATTTGTTCATTAGTACTGGGGTCCCATTGATATACAGAACTTTTCTTGAGGATTGGTATATGATGCTTTCATCAAGCTCAGTAACAGAACTCGCTGTCCAGATTTTGACATTTGGATTTGTACCAGAAACTTATATAGCATTCTTATTTATGGTGGATGGGCAGTTAGGCACGTCTGACCCTGAACTACTCAGCCCAGTGCTCTTTGGTAACTGCCCTGTCCAATACATTCCCATAATTCCCATGTTGTGAACAGGTGAGCCACTGCAAGAGAGAGAGAGGGAAAAAAGAAGAGAGAGAGAGAGAGACAGTCTGCAGTGCCTTATGAGTAGGTTGTGATGATCAGCACAGCTGCCTGTCTCCCTTGGCCTACATGTGTCTTGTTTCATGTGCAGCTTCTGTTGCAGATTCCTTTTGCTCTCTAGGGAGTGATTTCTGAGCAGCATCTCTGCTCCCAGCCATGCTCATTCTTTTCCTGTAGCGGTTCTTTAATTCAAACTCATTTTTATCAAACAAATCTCAGTCATTTATATTCTGTGCTCTCAGGACTTCATTACCAGCTTCCGGCATTGTGGATCCAGACAGCTGACTATGCCACTTCAACATCAATACTTGGGCTTTCTTCCGCCCCAGCAGTCCCTTATGTCCGAACCTGAATCAATCCCAGCACTGTGTAGATACCAGTTTCTGCACATTTAAATTTTCAGGATTAAGAGCTCACTGTTCTTCATTTTAGTGCAATAGTAAATGTTCATTGTGGAGTAGAGATCCATAGGGATCATGTGTGGCTTGCAGAGCCCTGCACTCTTTTCCTAATGATGATGATCATAACATCATTTACATGCTCTGCTGGGTAAAAATGAAACCAATTTAATGTCTCTGCTTAGACCTTGGGAGCATTGAAATATTTTTATACTTTGCTTTCAGTTTGAAAACTGTGTTTGCGATTGACATTATTCCAGCGGGTGCAAAAACTGAGGACAAGCATTACATTTATTGCACTTCCCCACACCTTGATATCCCAGAGCACGGTCCCAGGCCTGAGTGTCAGCATTAGAGTGTCCCGTCACAAGTGTTTGTCCTCCAAGAAGTAGTTGCGATAGCTCTGTCCAGGTCTTCATAGAGTTGGTATTTGATAACGCTAGTTCTAGTTTGTGTTGGAACATTTTCACTAACTGTTGTTGCATACTTGTTCATAGAAGTAGAGGAATACCCCAATTTTTTGTAGTTTTAACTTGATAGCAAAGCCAATGCTAGTTTCTCAGTCCTTTGACTTGCCAGTCCAGAGAATGTGCAGCCACTGACAATTTGGTTAGTGATCCCTCCTCTGTTAGGTTTCAGGTTTCACATGAAGCAGCAACGTCAATAGTGTGTTGCAATATAACAAAGTGTGGAGCTGGATGAACACAGCAGGCCAAACAGCATCTCAGGAGCACAAAAGCTAACCATTTCAACTCCCCCTCCCATTCCTCAGACGACATGCCCATCATGGGCCTCCTGCAGTGCCACAATGATGCCACCCGAAGGTTGCAGGAACAGCAACTCATATTCTGCTTGGGAACCCTGCAGCCCAATGGTATCAATGTGGACTTCACAAGCTTCAAAATCTCCCCTTCCCCCACTGCACCCCAAAACCAGCCCAGTTCTTCCCCTCCCCCCACTGCATTCCAAAACCAGCCCAGCCTGTCTCTGCGTCCCTAACCTGTTCTTCCTCTCACCCATCCCTTCCTCCCGCTTCAAGCCGCACCTCCATTTCCTACCTACCACCTCATCCCGCCTCCTTGACCTGTCCATCTTCCCTGGACTAACCTATCCCCTCCCTACCTCCTCACCTATACTCTCTTCTCTACCTATCTTGTTTTCTCTCCATCTTCGGTCCTCCTCCCCCTCTCTCCCTATTTATTCCAGAACCCTCTTCCCATCCCCCTCTCTGATGAAGGGTCTAGGCCTGAAACGTCAGCTTTTGTCCTCCCGAGATGCTGCTTGGCCGGCTGTGTTCATCCAGCTCCACACTTTGTTATCTTGGATTCTCCAGCATCTGCAGTTCCCATTATCAGTGTGTTGCAATATCTCCTGTTAGTCACAGTACTTCAATGCTGAGCTCAGGAGTTCTTTACCAAAACATTTTGCATACTCCAAGATGTCACATGGCGTTCCCTCATCATGTTTCGTCATATCCACAATATTCTTTGGTGAGTGGGTAAATGCTAAAGGAGTATATCTCGGGGGAGAAAGGAAATGCGTGTGAAAGACCTTGTAAGGTGTGCACACAAGAAATACCTTAATAGTGAGATGATTGCATGGATGGATTGAATTTGGCAAACCCAACTGTCTCAGTCTTGCACATCTGTTCCCAATAGTTTGACAAGTCAAACCAACTGGAAATGTGGTTGACCACAGTGAGTGATTTGCAACACCTTTCTAAGCCCATGTTAATGAATCTTACAGCTGTCCAGACAGCTGTGCTGCGATGCTTTCAGTACCAGTCGGGGAATACCATTTCCTTTTTACATCCGTCAAGGCAAATTTATTTGTGCACTTGAGAAAGAGTAGTTCGAGGTAAGCATTCTCCCTCAGATGTGCTACCCTTATCTGTCTTGGTCTGTGACCATACGAAAATGCAATTTAGGAGCAGCTGTAGATCATTTGGCCACTCAAACTTACTCTGCCATTTAATATGATCATGGCTGACCTGATTGTAAATTCAGTTTTGCGATTCCTACCATGAAATCTTAGTTGCCTATTTAGTGAGCAACACAACTTTGTCGATGGTGGATGACTTGCGGAAAAATGATGGTACTATAATGCCTGAGGCTGCTCTGGGAAAAGAAAGAGGCTGGCGGCAAATAAGGTAGATAAGGTAGTAATTGCAGGTGACTCAATAATTCGAGGGACAGACAGGCTGGTTTGCAGCCGCGATTGTAAGTCCCATATGGTTTTGCCTCTCTACTGCAAGGGTTGAGGACATAATGGAACAACTGGATAAACTTCTAGAAATGGAGGGTGAACAGCCAGTGCTTGTGGTTCATGTAGGAAATAATACTGTGAGGGACAGCTTGGAGGACTTGTTGGATCATTTTCAGGAGCTTGGGAGTAGGTTAAAATGCAGGACCACCAGGGTAACAATCTCAGAAATACTACCTAGGCCACATGCTTCACCACATAAGCAAATGTAGATCAGGGAATTGAATGTGTGGCTTGGAGAATGATATAGAAGGGAAAGGTTTGGATTTTGGGGCATTGGGCTTACTTTGGGAAAAGAGGAAGCTGGCCAGAGAAACAGCTTTATATGAGCAGAAATAGAACTAATCTATTGATTGAGAGAGGTAGGGGTTGTGTGTTGACTAATGGGCCTGGTTTCAGAAGTACCAAAGAGAGAAGATGATAAACAGGGAAAGTCAAGGAATGAAAAGTTTAAGTGTTGATAGTGCACAAAGAAATGATCACCTTACAATGTGCAATAAAGAGAAAAGTATAGGGATAAATTTAAGGTAAATGTATAGAGTATAATGAAAAGAACTGGGGATCTGGAAGCAGAAATTGCTGCAGAGATACATGACATTGTAGCATCGACAGAAATGTGGCTCAAGCCAGAACAGGATTGGATGCTAAACAACCTGGGTTATACAGTTTGTAGTAGAAAGAGTGAGGGTAAAAGGGGAGGAGCTGTAGCAGTTTGGATAAAGATAGCATCGTTACCCTTGAACGAGATACAGTTCCTGAATTGAAATCTATATGGCTGGAGGTGAGAAACAGGAAGGGAGCAGTGACCTTGTCAGGTGTTTATTATAAACTTCCAAATCCTGGGGAGGAAGCAGAAGAGAGCATTTGTAGGCAGATTTTAGAAAGCTGCAGGTCAGTAGGACTGTGATAGTTGGTGCTTTCAATTACCCTAGGGTAGACCGGGAAAAATAGACCGGGTGGGATGGTCTTCAGAGATTTAGTGCAGAATCTGTGGGCTGAATGGCCTCTTTCTGCACTGTAGGGATCCTATAATTCTATGCAGCAGAGAAGTTAAGGCAGGAATAAGGAAAGGATGGCAGGCTAAATAAAACAAACAATAAAATGCTCTTCAAACATATTAATAGTAAAAGACCAGTGAAGGTTAGAGTGGGCCCATAAGGAATAAGCAGGGTAAGCTGCTCACTAAGCAAAGGGTATGGCAGAGGTACTAAATGAGTACTTTTCTTCTGTCATTACCAAATTAGGAAATGGTAATGGCCAAAGTGGATACATTGATGGTTATCTTCCATGATTCTATAGACTCTGCAACAGTCCCTGCAGGTTGGAGGATGGTTAATGTCACTCCAATAGTGAAAGAGGGAGGTAGAGAGAAAACAGAGAGTTATAGACCAATGAGTCCAATATCAGTTGGGGGGATAATTCTCAAATCCATTGTCAAGGATTTTACAGCAGAACATTTAGAAAGCAGTGGCAGGATCAGATAGAGTCAGCATGGATTTACGAAGGGGAAATCATGCTTGACAAATCTGTTGGAATTCTATGAAGATATAACTAGTTGAGTTGACAAGGGAGAAATGGTTGATGTAGTGTATTTAGACTTTCAGAAAGTGTTTGACAAAGTCCCACATAAGAGATTAATGTGAAAGATTAAAGCGCATGGAATGGGGAAAGTGTATTAAGATGGATAGGAAACTGGTTGGCAGAGTAGGAATTAACGGGTCCTTTACAAATTGACAGGCAGTGACTAGTGGGGTGCCACAAGGATCGACACTGGCACCCTAGCTATTCACAGTATATATTAATGATTTGGATGAGGGAACAAAATGTAACATCTCCAAGTTTGCAAATGATACCAAGTAGGGTGGGAGGGTGAACTGTGATGAGGATGCAGAGATCATTCAGCATGAACGCGACAGGTTGGGCAAGTGGGCAAATCAATGGCAGATGTCATATAATTTGGATAAATGGGAGGTTATTCACTTTGGAAGCAAAAACAAGGAGATAGATTACCAACTGAATGGCTATGACTTGTGAGAGGGGAGTGTGCAGCGGGACCTAGGCATCCTTGTGCACCAGTCACTGAAGGTAAGCATGCAGGTACAGCAGGTGATAAAGAAGGCAAATGGCCTTCCCTGCGAGAGGTTTTGAGTACAGAAGCAGGAATGTGTTGTTGTATTTTTAAAGGGCCTTGGTGAGACCACACCTGGAATACTGTGTGCAATTTTGGACTTCTTTTCTGAGGAAGGATGCTCTTGCTCTCAACGGAGTGCAGCAAAGGCTTACTAGGCTGATTCCGGGGATGGCAGGTCAGATGTTTGAGGAGAGATTGACTAGGTTGGGATTGTCTTTGCTGGAGCTCAGACAAATGAGAGGGTGTTCTCATAGAGACTTATAAAATTCTAACTAGACTGGACAGTGCAGATGCAGGGAAGATGTTCCCAATGGTATCCAGAACCAGGTGTCACAGTATAAGAATTCAGGGTAGACGATTTAGGACGGAGATGAGGAGACATTTCTTCACCCAGAGAGTGGTGTGCCTGTGGAATTCATTACCACAGAAAGTAGTTGATGGCCAAACATTGAATGTATTCAAGAAGCAACTAGATATAACACTTGGGGGAAAATGGGATCGAAGGATATGGAGAGAAAGCATGATTAGGCTACTGAGTTGGACAATCAACCATGATCGTGAAGAATGGCAGAGCAGACTTGAAGGGCCAAGTGACCTCCTCCTGCTCCTATCTTCTGTGTTTCTATGTTTGAGCACCTAGGCAGTATAGCGATTGATAAAGATGAGGCGCTCAAATGGCTGGCAGCACTCTAGGTAGAGAAATTGTCAGCCCGGATGGGGTACTTCCTAGATTGCTGAGGGAGATAGGGGTAAAAATTGCAAATCTGTTGACAGAAATTTTCTACAAAAGTCGACAATTGTTTCATGATCATTATTAGACTCTTTATTCCAAATTTTTATTGAATTCGAATTTAACCATCTGCTACGGTGAGATTCAAACCACGGTTGAACCAGTCTTGAGTTCTTTGACAAGATGTAGGGGATCCAGTCATGGTAATGACACTGAATGTCAAGAAACAATGATTAGATTGTTTCTTATTAGAGATGGTCATTGCCTGGCATTTGCTTGATTATTAATCTTCAACCCAAGCTTGGATATTGTTCAGATTTTTGTTGAATTTACATATGAATTGCTTCAGTATCTGAAGTTGTGAACATCCTGAAGATTGTGTATTTATCAGCAAACAGCCTTGCTTCTGACTTTGTAATGGTAGGGTGTGGGGGGTAAGGTCATTGATGAAGCAGCTGAAGATGGTTGATTGGGCATAGGACACTACCTTGCGGAAGTCCTGCAGAGATGTCCTAGAGGTGAGATGACTGATCTCCACAACTATCTTTCCATGTGCCAGGTATGACTCCAACCAGCAGTGAGTTTTCCACTGATTCCAATTGATTCTAGTTTTGCTAGGGCTCCTTGATGTCACAGGCAGTTAAATGTGGCCTTGATGTCAAGGGCTGTCACTTTTATATCACATCTGGAATTCAGTTCTTTTCTTTTCATTTGAACTCAGGCTGTAATGAGGTCAAGGGATGAGTGGCCGTTGTGGAACTCAAACTGGGTGTCAAGGCCTATGTCACTCTTACCAATACAGCCTTGAAAAGATGCATCAGGTAGATTGGTGAGGATGAGGTCAAATATGTTTCTCTCTCTTGTTGGTTCCCTCACTACCTGCCACCACCCAGTCCAGCAGCTATGTCTCTTAAGACTCAACTAGCTTTGTTAGTAGTGCTGCTGCCGAGCCACTCCTGGTGATGGATATTGAAATCTCCCATCCAGAGCGGATTTTGCATCTTTGCTATCCTCCATGCTTACTCCAAGAACTTCAGGAATACAGAGGAGCCCTGATTCATTAGCTGTGAGGAGGGACTTATCTACTAGCCGGCAGGAAGTTTCCTTGCCCTATCTGACTTGATAGAAGAGTAGGAACATGAGTAAGCTATTCAGCCCCTTGATCCTACGCTGCCATTCAAAGAGATCATGGCTGATCTGCAGCCTATCTCCAAATACCTGCTTTTAGCCCATATCTATACCTTTGCTTAACAAAAATTTATCAATCTCTGCTTGAAAATTAGCAACTGATCTGATGCCATGAGACTTCATGGGATCTGGAGTCAATTCTAAGGACTCTCAGGGTAAGGACTCTCCCTCCCAAGTCTATACCACTGTGCCACCACTTTTGCTGGGTCTGGTCTGCCAATGGGACAGGATATATTCAGGGATGGTGATGGTGATGTCTAAGCTATTGCCTGTAAGATCCGATTCCATAAGTATAAATACATCAGGCTGTTGCTTGACTAGTCTGTGAGACAGTTCTCCCAGTTTTGGCACTAGACCCCAGATGGTAGCAATGAGCATTTTTCAGGGTTGACTGGGTTGTGTTTACTGTTGTTGTTTCTGGCACATTAGTTGTGTGTGAGCCAAACTGAGTGGCTTGTTAGGCCACTTCAAAGGGCAATTAAGAGTCAAACACATTGCTGTGAGTCTGGAGTCACATAGAGACCAGATTTCCTTCCCTTGAGGGGCATTGGTGAACGAGATAGTTTTTTATAACTATTGATAAAGTCTAATGAAACCATTAATTTAATATTATACTGAATTCAAAGTCCATGATCCGACATAGTGGGATTCCACCAAGTGTCCAGAACGTGAGTTTGGCCTGTGGGTTGATAGTCTATTGATAATATCTCTTGGCTATGCTTACGTTCACTGCCAAATAAAATGGATTTGTTAGAAGGTAACTGCCATCTAACTTCACATTGATCATTTTCCTGCTTCTCATGTAAGATTGGTCATAAATAACCAGAACTGAAGGAGGGCACAGATGACGCTTATTTTATTCCTTTCAAGTTGCTGCCTGAACAATTTATCTCTAGAGCATTAGGGAAGTAGGAGGCAGAGATTGAAACAGAAGTGAAATGAGCTCCTATAAATACAAATTTAATGCCATATTAATTTCCTCCTGTCTTCTTCCTTATTCATTGACTTGCTGGCATGAATTCAATAGCAAAAATACCACAAATACAATAATTGAATTGAATTAGCTTTATTGTCACATGTATTCAAATCAGTACAATGAAAAATTTACAAGTCGCCACTTATGGTGCCATCTTAGGTACAAGGCACCTACATACAGAATCTTTAGTACAGCTTCTTAGGAGACAAATTAGAAAAATAAAGAAGTAAAAAGTCCAGCATTGCAGATCATAGGAACAAATTAGAAAATAAAGAAATAAAAATTTTGGAATAACAATTCATCCAACCCAGCCCATGCTGGCACCTAGTCTCTAGTAACCCTTCCCCCAGCCTTGATTTCAGACTGCACCAGGCTTCACCTTGAGACTCCTGAGACTGAGAGGCCACTGTGGAATTACCTTGAGGCCAGAAGCCCACACTGAGGCCACACTGGGCTGAAAGACTGCCATGTGCCACTGAAATACCACCACACCAAGCCAAAGCAATGCCATGCCAAGCCAGGAGACTGCCACATCAGGCTGGGAAACAGCCATGCCAGGCCAGGAGGATTCCTGGCCGGGTCCACACTGAGGTCAAGAGTCTGAGGCCGAGAAGAAAGAAGAGAGAAGGAAAAATGTTTGGAAATCACTAAGCTCTTCATACATATGTTTACCCATAAGTCATCATGCCCAGGCAGATAATAGCAGACTATTAAAAAGGAAGGAATTGCACTTATACAGCACTTTTCATGACCACTGGACATTTTCAAACACTTTACAGAGAATGAAATATGTTTTGAAGTCTTTTGCAGTCATTTTTGTAATGCAGGAAATTAACCGGCTAAATTGAATGCAGCAAACTCTGAAAAGTATCAGTGTACAAAAGTACAACACTTGACATTCAGGCAAGCTCCAGGTGGGATCTCAATTTAAAGTTTCATTCAAAAGTCAGCATTTTAATGGACTTTCAGTGTTGTACTGGGCAATCACCCTGAATTTTCATGTTGAGGCCCAAAGCAGGACTTGAGCCTAGAGTCAAAGAGGTCCACAGGCAGAAAAAGGCCACTTGGCCCATCAAGTCTGCAGTGATCAAAAACAACCACCTAATTATTCTTCTCCCATTTTCCAGCATTTGGCCCTTGGCCTTGTATGTGTTGGCATCACAAGTTTATATCTAGACACTTCCTAAAAGTTATGAGAGTTTCTGCTTCAGTGAGGTTGTAAGTTCCAGATTTCTATCACCCTCTGTGAATTCTTTTTCCTTTAAACCCCTTTTAAACCTTCAGCCTCTTACATTAAATCTACAGTCCTTGATCATTGACTCTCCACCAGGGGTAAAAGATTCTTCCTGTCTATGCCCTTCATAATTTTATACATCTCAATCATTTCTCCCTCAGTTTCCTCTGCTCCAAGGAAAACATCCTCAGTATGTCCAACTTTCATAAACAAAGGTCTCCAGCCCAGGTAAATCTCCTCTGCACCTTCTCCAGTACAATCACATTCCTGTTATAATGTGGATTTCAGAACTTCATTCAATACTGTAGTTGTGGCCTATCCAACATTTTATATATTCCAACCTAGGACCCTGAAGGTAAGAGGTGAGTGCAGCTAACAACTGAATTGCTGAAGAGATAATGTTAGGCTGGAAAACTCTCTGCTTTTCATGAATTGTACCACAAGAACTATAAATTTTTCACTTAAGACATATCTGGTATTTCCTCTTCTAGTCTGATGCTGCTTTTTGTCTCAACATAGGCTCTGGATAAAACACATATCTTCCCTGTCAAGTGATAATGGGAACTGCAGATGCTGGAGAATTCGATATAACAAAGTGTGAAGCTGGATGAACACAGCAGGCCCAGCAGCATCTCAGGAGCACAAAAGCTGACATTTCGGGCCTAGACCCTTCATCTGATGGGCCAGCTGTATTCATCCAGCTTCACACTTTGTTATCTCTTCCCTGTCAATGTCACATTTCAGCAACATGTCTTATAACTTTTAATGATAAACAAGATAAAATGCTTTTTCATGACCAATGGAGCATATGTAAATGCTCTTGCATACTTCTGGATAGTTGTTGAAGATCGTTCTGAGAATAAATACTCTCTTTACTTTTACTCTAGGTCTAATTCCAAGCTGTGTTTTACTATTTTCTGCAGCAAATGCCTTATTATTATTCATATTTCTCTCTATTATCTTTTTCAAGCTCACTTCAATGAGATGGCTGATGAAGTTTTAGGTTCTAAACTCCAATGATTTAGGCTTCTTAAATAATTAACAAATGGTCGAGGTCACCTGAAATAAATCTTTTGGTATATATTTAATCATAAATTTCTGTTCTCATTTCTAATTCTTTGTTCTCAAAGTGCTTTTAGACCTTCTGTTCTTATTTCATCCATTCAGCCTGGAGTTTTTTTTTTACCTGTGCTCATCAGTTTCAAAGCATTATTTACCTTTAATAACATAATATTTGGTCCTTAATTCTCAAAAATTATCTGGAGGACTCCCTCAATTTGGATCAATGTACAATTCACTGAGTATGATGAAATTGAAAAGGAAATAAAGAACATAAATAGGCATTCTAAAGCGAAATAGTACAACGAGATGCCTGATAAAATGGTGGAGCTGGAAAGATAATACATAATTGAAGTTATATACCATAAGGTGAAATCATTGGCAAATAGAAGAGAATAGCTAACAACAGATAACAGGTACATAGAAGAGAAACGTGGCAAACCTTTGTGGAAAGAATGCAGGAGCACAGCAATTGACAGCATGTATCACCATTTATTACTTATTTATTTAGTAAATTACAAATCCCCAGAGGGAAATAATCAACACCTCATTTGCAGAGCTTAGGTGATTAGTCCCCATTTAAATCGGGGATAGGGACACTTGTTGGTAAAGTGCAGCACTGTTTGAGTCTCTTCACAAGTACATAACGGGCTTCTATATATTGCCCCATGGTGGGAGTTGCTGTACAGAGGCCCTCATTCATCCTCAATTTGTTTAGCAAGGACCACTTTCACTGCAGTAATTGAAAAATTAAGACTCAGTACAAATTGCTTGAGGCTGCACTGATCACATTCTGAAGAAAGCAAGAAGGAAAAGGCTTTCATTAATACAACACCTTTAATGACTCCTGAACAGTCCAAAGCATGTTGTAGCCAGTTAAGCACTTTTGGAACTGTAGTCACTGGAACAACGTAGGAAACACAGAGTGATTTTATATGCACAAGAAAGGCAGATAGGAGCTCAGTTTAACATCTTTCTGAAGGATTGAAGCTCCGACAGCACAGCAGAACACCTCACTGGCTCTGCACTGAAACAGTAATTGGATTACCTGCTCAAGTCTTTAAAATGACTCTTGAACCAAGGAACTTCTCATCACAGAGGCAAGAGTGTTCTCCATTGCTCCACTGCTGATAGCCTATTGGCAGTTTTCCCATTCTCCAGTCTCTACCTCACAGTTTCAAACTAATCCCCTATTAACAGGTTGCCTCCAGTTTCACATACTTTCATGTTTGCCTGTAGTCCTTTATGTAGATTCTCAATGAATACCTTGTAGGAGTCAATGGAGTTTCTTTATCAACCACGTTAGTAACCTCTTCAAAACCAAGTTTATCTTTCTGATTAGTTCATACTTTGATGGTTAGAATTGAGAAGCAGGGTAGTTATATTAAGTTGGTTTAGGTCTCACCTAAATGAATACTGTACACATTTCTAGTCTCCGTATTATAAAGTAGAAATGGGGAGTGAAGGTACAAAATAGACTTGCAGGACGATGGTAGATTTTGTTTTTATAATGTCCACATTCAAAAACAGGATAGCTGGCATCTTGTTTCTATAATGAAGGTACTTCTTAAAATGGAACAGAAACTAGCTTGGAGTTATTAAAAGAAACAAACTCATACGACAGGCAAAACAGTATGCTGTTTCATTTTGCTTGAGCTACTGTTGAGGCCAATTAACCAGCTGCCACAGTAAAGGAAGATCATTGCAGTAGATAGTCCCATGATGAAGAGTAAAGATATGTTGGGAGTACTTGCAGCAGTTCTATTTTACACAGCTCTTTCAGCAGGTAAGGTTTTAACTATCATTATAATTATGGCATTATGATGAGCAAATACTTCCTGCTTTGTTAGCCCACAGAATCAGGGAGACAGCCTTCTCTATGATAATTAGACACAGCATCTTTGGACTTGGGTTGTGAGGATACTTGTATGAGAGTTTGTCAAAGCTCATCAATATAATCAGTATAAGTTGAATTTTGAATGACTATTTATGAACACTGATGTTGTGTATCATGTTATGTAAGCTTCTTCTTGAAAACAAAACTAAAATGGTCTCTTTATACATAATTTTGACACAGGCAACATCATGCAAAGATTGTTAATTTATCCGATAGTTCTTTCCACCATGTCTGAACATGCATTTTAAATGTATCTGTCAGTCCTGTTGTTAAAGTAATTTAGTTTTTCATCGCAACACAACTGAAGACTAAGCATAAACTAATGTGACTATAGATTACTGCGCATTTCAAAATAGAAAAGAATATAATCGCTTCAGTAGAGATCATTCTTTTGAAAAACTGAGCTATTTCAAAGATGTTGGTTAAGGGGCAAATGTTAATCTTTTCACTGGGAAAACGTCCCAGCTCATCTTTGAATAAATCCATAAGAATGTTTTTTTTCCTGTTGTGAGCATTGACAAGTGCAGAACACTTTGGTTCAACATTTGAGTTCTAAAGAAAATGACAGTAGTACTCATACAACATTGTAGGTCACACCAAAAAGCATGCTCTGAAATGATTTCACATATTTCTGTGTATGTTATATTAAAGCTCACAAGGGTTACAATAGAGATAGTCCTTAGCTCATACAGTTTTTTCCATGATTTTCTCTTTCTTTTGGGTTAGTACTTAGCCTCTGCTGAATGTCTCCTAACACGAGTTTCTGACATTAATTACTACAATGTGAGGATTCTGCTTTCATCAACAAATTGAACAAACTAGTAACCTTATTTATTAATTTGCATACTTCATTAGTCAGGATCTTTCTGAGCTAATGCTTAGTAGATCACATACTCTCTAACTTTCTATTTCATTTGAGAAGAAGTGACCTAGCTCTGCTAGGTTCATTTTTTTTGGACAAATCAGCTCATATAAGAATATTTAATTGTTCAACATGCATCTAATGTCTCCATCAGGATATTAACAAGTCAATACATTTGCTGAGATAATGGGAACTGCAGATGCTGGAGATTCCAAGATAATAAAATGTGAGGCTGGATGAACACAGCAGGCCAAGCAGCATCCCAGGAGCACAAAAGCTGACGTTTCGGGCCTAGACCCGGCAGGTCACCTCCATTTGGTTATTGCACAGACCATGATGATTTTGGGCAGACATATTCACAAAAATTCAGAAAGATTATCAGACCAGGTCCTGAATAGTCCATTTAAGTTCTGCATCCAAGCCTTGGATAAAGTTTAAAACTGGAAAAGATGCAGCTACTGTTGAACTATTGTAGTTTATTATCTTCATCCATCTCATTTGTGTTTGTATGCTAAGGCAAATCGGGCAAGTTCATCAAAATATGGGTTTCTTCTTACTTTAACGTTATCAAATAACCTTGTCATTCTCTATCTTTGAGCACGCAAGGCAGGTGAGAAATGTAGTACCCTGGGAGAGCTCAAAACAGATATCAGCGGCTGCAAAGAGATTTAGATACGTTTAATGAGTACACAAGATGGCAGATGGCATGCGCCTTGAAGGTGGAAAAGCAGATTTTTGTTTACTAAGGGAAAAACTTTTAAACATTGAGGCTCAGAGTCCTGGGTACACTTGCGCATGAAACACAAAGTTAGCATGCAGGGACAGCAAGTAACATTGGGAAGGCAAATGGCATTCTGGCATCTATCAAAATGGAATTGGAATACAGGAATAACAAAATCATGCTATAATTTTATAGGACTTTGGTAAGAACACACCTGGACCACAATTTGTTGTTTGGGTCTCGAAATCACAGGAAGAATATACTTGCCTTGGAAGCAATACAACAAAGTCTCAGGATGAGAGGATTTCTTGTAATAAGAGGCTGTGTAAATTCAGGCCTACCTTTGGAAGAAGGAAAGGAGATCTCATTGAAGCATACAAGACTTTGAAGAAGCATTTCGAGGGTCTCGACTGAATACATAGTAGGGCTTTATGTCCCTCGTTTGGGTAATCCAGCACACAGGACACAGTTTCAAGATAAAAGGATCAATCATTTAGGACTTGGATAAGGAGGAATCTCTTCAAGCAGAGAGTTGTGAATGTTTAGAACAATTGGGTACATTCAGGGCAGGGATATATTTTTAATCTCTTCAGGATTGAAAAGATGTAGGGAAATTTTGGAAAAAATGGAGCCAACGCAGAAGAGCAGAGAGGCAGTCTTGGCCAGGGTAAAGGTTTTCTTTGCCTTTGGCTACCAGATACTCCAGCAGCCCGGCTGGCGGTCACGTCCAAGAGTGGCAGTCTCTGCCTGGCATGGCAGTCTGCTTCAGCGAGGCTTATGGCCCAGAATTCCAGTGGCCTGGCAGTCTCATCCTGGATCCATTTTCAGGGCATTTATTCCATTGTTCCCTGATTGGCTTTCCCCCATCCTAGCCCCAAGTAAACTGTAATGAACATTGTCTTAATTTTACTTCTGTCATTGATGTAGGTGCGGTGTGGTGTGGTGACTTATAAAACTGTTCACTGCATTTTCCATATAAAACTACACGTGACAATAAATTTCTTTTCTATTCTAGAAAAGATCAACACCCTAATGTTGAGTGCCAGCAATCTAAGGAGGTTATGTGGTTTGTTCAGAGCGTTTTTTTTGTTTTTTTTATTAACCTGAGAGGATAAGACAGCAGAAACATGGCCAATACATAGTTCATTACAATTCAGACAAGTCAATTACCCTTAAAACTAAGCGAACAGTGCCAGTTGTGAGCCAGGTACACACTCTGGAATTAATTCATTTTACACAGGTGGGATATTTTAAGGGTAAAATATAAAACTAGTTTTATACATACGTGACTTACTGGTGGCAGTTAATAGGTGAAAAAATACTATGGGTGATTTGGTGATGAAAGAAAAACTGCTCAGTTGCGTGTAAGAGCACTTCCGGATACAAAAACAAAATTTTTGTGATTAGACTATTCAAATTAATATATATAGCAAGCCGCAATTAAAATAAGTATGATGAAGTGAAAGATATAGTATAAATTTATCAAAATGAAATCAATTTTTAAAGAAACATAGGCTTTCAACAAAAACCCCATCAAGGTTTATGGAAAAGTCAGGAAATGGCAATAACATAAGAACAACGGTTTAAATGCATAGAATTATATTTAAAAAACAAGTTTATAGTGAAATACACAAAACTAAAATGCAGTGTTGTAAAGCCACATATAAAACAACTATTAAAAAGAAAACAAAAAAAATGTCTATCTAAGGTTAAGGAAACAAATACAATTCAGTAAGTCCAAAGCATGAAAGTCCGAAGCATAAGAAAGTATAAGAAAGTTCTGAAGAACAGTAGTATTCGACTCGAAACATTAATTTTGTTTCCCTCTAACAGATGTTGCTAAACCTACTTGAGTATTTCCAGCACTTTCTGTTTTTAGTTCATATCTAGAAAATCTACTTTTATTTTATTTTCTTTTATTATAGAATAAATAAGTATTGTTTCATGAAAATAAATTCAATTTATGTTGTTTTTTTGAAGAGAATTGTTTAAAAAATTGTCTGCTATCTAGGGAGAAGCTTCCAGCTGCCAAATCCCTCGATAGCACTGAGTTCCTTTGCTCAAAGGATCCCCACACCATTTCCCCCCAATGGAGCTCACAGGCAACTTGCTTGATGTGATGATCACCACAGTGCTGGATTAATAGCAGGGGCAGTGTAATGAGGCTGTTAAATGGTGTATTAATTGCCTTCTTAAGGCCCTAATTCATCAAATCCCTACACTGTGAAAACAGGCTCTTTGGCCCAACAAGCCTACGCTGACATTCAGAGAATCCCACCCAGGCCTGTCCCCCTGTAACCCACCTAATCTACACATCCCTGAACACTACGGGCAATTTAGCATGGCCAATCCACCTAACAGGCACACCTTTGGACTGTGGGAGGAAACTGGAGCACCTGGTGGGAACCCATGCAGACATGGGGAGAATGTACAAACTCCACACAGACGGTCACCCGAGGGTGAAATCGAACCCAGGTCCCAAATGCTATGAGGCAGCAGTGCTAGCCACTGAGCCACTGTGCTGCCCCTAATTGGTGACAGGGTGGAAAGACTTTACATAGCTGTCCTGACACAGACTTAATTATGGTCAAAGTGGTAGGGTGACACTATCTCCATTTGCCACCCTCCTGCCTGATTAAATAACCTCACAACCGGATCTGCCACTTGGGGCCAGCAATAAATTCCATGGTATATCTAACTAATGGAGTTGATTTTTGTTTGAGAACATTGCTAGCCTGCATGCTGTCTGGAATAATACCCATGGAGATTGTTCACATAAATTTCCAGAAAACATTTGATTAGTCTAGCTGGAAGAAATTATGAGAAAAATTGCACATTCTTAGTACTGAAATAAAATATAGCATAGATTAGTACTTGTTTTCACAGTGAGTAGTGATAAAAGAAATATTGTCTAAGTGGCAAGGATGTAACAAATGGTGTGGCCCAGGGATCTCACCTGGGGCTTTCCCTGAAACCAACAAATTATTCATACCAAATAAAGAAGTGACTTAGATGGAGAAATAAGAAGTTTAAAAACATTTACAGAAAGTTAGACACTCATGTTACATAGGTGGCAATAGGAAGTTAGAAGGGTACATTGATGAGTGGACAAAGCTTATGAGTTCAAAGAGGGCAACAGCAATGTCATCCACATTAGATTGAGGTGGCTAAATCACAATGTTTCTTTTACGCAATTTGTATTTCTTAAATCAAACAACATCCTAGTGAATTTACATTGTATTCTTTCATTATGCTGTTGCTAATGGAGGACCCAGTATTTCATTTCTTCCCAGGTTCTAAAGGTTTCAACCTCCATCTTATCAACACTGCAGTTTTCTCTGTTACAATAATTTAATAGGTTTAAAAAGTACAATAGTTTAATGATAAATCAGTTATTTACAAGCTTATAATTTTAATATCATTTGGCTTGTATGTTTTTCTTCCTGTTATATGATAATAATGTTAGGTAATTCTGGAATCGCATCAATGTCTGCGAAAGCAAATTCCCTATTAACAGATGCTGATCAACCTGGGGTGGGGGTGGGGTTGGTGATATTTGTGGAATACTGGTCAGCTGTTTTTCCTCTCAAACCTTTTTGTTGGTACCCTGACGATGTTATCCACAGTCCAGCAGCTATTAAATAGCTATATTCCTTCATGATTCACTTGGTTAACAAGAGCTTTGTGATGTACATTTGCTAACCAGAGCTAACTTATTTTCACAAATTAATAGTTGCAATATTTGGCAATTAATATCTGACAGAACTTCCATCTGGGCTGCTAATACAGGAAACACTAGTTCCTCATTTTTAATGATAGTACTTCAGATTTAGAGAGTTGTAACCATCTCTGTCATTACAGCTAAATCTGAAAGGCACCTTTTAGTTTCATCAAGATGTAAGCTTTTGGAGGTGTCATCTAAGATGATTGTCACTGAACTGCCTAATGGTGAAAAAGTGGAACAACTGGCGAGAGATATAAAAATTATGTAAGTGTTACTGTTGACTTCTGATTATATTCACCATACAGTCAAATAAATGAAAAGCATACTACCAGAAACTTATTGTAGATAATATTCATCAGTCAGATTGGATGCCAGGAAAAGCACACTTCTCTTGTAAGAAACATAGGAAATTGGACACAAATGATCCCACTTCCCTGTTCTACATAAAAATTCCATGTGCACAATGAGGCCGCAGGTCAAAACAAAATCTGTCAAATTTACTTCTATATTTCTACTTTTATTCACACAAAAATAAAATTAAAAATCTTGGGCAATCTTACTACCTGATTAAAAAGTTCCGGTTGGAGGAACTGGGGGACAGAGTGGCCGATTGTTCAGTGGGCAGCACTACTGCCTCAAAGCACCAGGGACCTGGGTTTGATGCCACCCTCAGGGGACTATCTGTGTGGAGTTTACATGTTCTCCCTGTTTCTATGTGGGTTTGCTCCAGATTCCTCCCACAGTCCAAAGATTTCCAGGCTTGGGTGGATTGGTGAATATAAATTGTCATCAGTACACAGGCTAGATAGGTAAAAATTGGGGATAGGGTAGGGGGCTGGGTTTTGGTGAGATGCTCTTCAGAGGGTTAGCATGGACTTGATGGACTTAAAGGACTATTTCCACACTGTAAGGATTCAATTTTTTATATAAAGAAAGCAGGTGCGCAGTTGCCTTTACTGGTTTAATGGCTGTCCTATATGACCATGGTGCTATATGACCACCGCATTGAAGATGCTGTGACTATATGAAGTACCAGACCATCTAAAACCTGCTGATAGCAGTTGATGGCAATTCATCATCATCAGTTTGATCCATCCCATGATATCTCAGAGTTCTTTCCCTCAATACATTATACAAAGTATATTCATTTTTTTTAATATTATAATGTTTGTTTTGAGTCATAGAATTACACAATCAGTTTCAATTGCATGATGATAAAGTGTGAAGCTGGATGTACACAGCAGGCCAAGCAGCATCTCAGGAGCACAAAAGCTGACGTTTCGGGCCTAGACCCTTCATCAGATGAAGGGTCTAGGCCCGAAACGTCAGCTTTTGAGCTCCTGAGATGCTGCTTGGCCTGCTGTGTTCATCCAGCTTCACACTTTGTTATCTTGGATTCTTCAGCCTCTGCAGTTCCCATTATCTCTCTCTCAATTGCATGATGTGTCATTCAGTTGGTTCGAAACTACCTTCTTAGTTTCTGCCAGAAAGAAAAAGCCCAAACTGACTTCTGTTCAGTTTGAGTTATACTACACACATTGCCTCATTGAGAAATGTGAAATTACTTAAATGTAATGTAATTTTAATTGTCCTTTCATATTATTAAGTATCCATCCCCCTCTCAGTTTAGCATTTTCCTGTTCAGTTACATTGTATCAAATGTTAAATGATTGATTTTAGTAAATGCCAGAATGAAATCTCAACAGCAAATAAAAAAGTTCACACATTAAATGTTCTTGGAGTATATATTGAAAGTTTCTGGTAATCTTCAGTTACTGTTAATTGTTCTTTCATTTCAGAGTTCCTTTGAGAAGCAGAGAGAACATTTCAGATCCAACCTCCCCCATTCGGACCAAGTTTGTCTACAAGATTTCAGATTTGTATGATTGCTTTTTTTTGTGACTTTTGTAATGTGCAACTGTACGGATTTGGGGCCATTGTTACAATTCAGACTTTGCTGCATGTTATGCACTTTGTGTACAAAATCCACTAACACTCATAATGAGTAATTTTACCAGTTTCAAATGGACCAGACCAATCAGAAATAACTGTATGGTGGCTCTAAAGGATTTTTTTTATAGTGGAAGGTTAGGGGGAGATGAAATGCAAACAAAATGAGAAGGTTTTTTTTGACAGAACCAGTAAAGAGAATCTGCCTCATTTGGAGAGTACAGCCAAATATCACAGATTGATAACCATTTGCAAAAGAACTAGAATTGGAAGAAATTTCTTTCCACAAAGATCTTGAGATATGAACAACGCTATCTGCAAAGGCACTGGAATCAGATTCCACAAGATCAAAATAAAACACTGGATGTCTCCTTGCAGAAGCTTAACTTTCCAAGTTATGGAAAAAAGTACTGAGCCACAGGAAGAAATTTGAGAACACTTCGAAAGAACTGACATATGTGTGATAGATTCATAAACCACAAACCATTTGGCCATTGATTTACTAGCTTCGGCAGTTGGTTTTATGGAGGGCTAAGCTGACAATATTGAAAATAGTAGAAATGGAGCTGAAGAATGAAGAAGTAATCACTGACAAAAATGTCAGAATTCTCCTCAAACTTGTTCTTCCTCTAAAGCCACTGAAACAACTTAGCTGCAGTGTGGCAGAAACTCTGTTCACCTGCAGAAATTGGTACTTTTTCAGCTATTTTACCAAGTGCAAGAATTTCAGAGGAAATTCAGTTTTAAAAGCCTGAAAAACCTAAGGGTTAGAGAAAATGAGAAGGAAAGACACCTGAGAACCCAGGAAAGCCAGAAGCCAGACACTGCAATTTCAGAAAGAATTCTCAGTGAAGAAAGTGGGATTTAACATATTCATGAGAGTGTCCACAGAGGTATTGATTGAATATAGACTGCCTGAACTGTATAATGGTATCGTGAATTTCTCAGCTTCTCAAAGTTGTTCCGTAAGTAACTAAAACTACACCAATTATAGGTGGTGTAGTACATTAGGGATACTAAAAACTGGAGCAACCATAAACCACAGGGGGAATCAGGATGCATGAAGAACCAATACCTGTCAATTGCAACGTAGCATACCAACATTGCACTGCCTGTCCAACTCAATAGTTTCATTATTATTATGCCAGCTCATCATGTTGTTGATTGATTGGATGCATTAAAAAGGGAAATATCACAAGAAGCTGACACAAGAAGTTAGCCTGCACTGCTTAAAGCTAGCCTACAGTACTTAAAGCTAAACTGCAGTACTTAAAGCTAGCCTGCAATTCCTAAAGCCAAATGAGCCTTTCAAAGGAAAAGTGCATGATGGCTGAAGCAGGTCCTGTCAGTCAAGCAGGAAGTGTCTCTGATCTGAAAATCATTGAAGAATGGACACAATGTGGGAGAGTTGTGGGATCCAAGTTCGCTTCAAAACAACGCTTTAGACCTTGGTGGATTTGGCGAGTAAGAAGAAAGATGTCCTGTAACCAAAGAATGCCCTCCAGACACATGCTCAGAATGAAGTGGGAACAGATAGACATGGATTGATGCCAGCAGTCACATCAGGGACGTGGGTGCAATACCACAAAAGGTTCAATGATCTCACCCAAGAGATCAAGGTCAAAGAATGCAATTTAATGACTTACCCTGTCAACTGCACCACTTCCTCAGATATTGTTCGATATATCACACCACCAGCACTAACCTACTAACAGCCTTTGTAACTGAGGACTCACTCCAGACAGTCATTTGCTCTACCACCCCCTCATTCATATAGCACTGCAGCAAGCCTCAGGTATACATCTCACAACTTGCACAAGCTGCCAAATGTTCAACCATGACAACCACATCAACCAAATAAATTGCACCACACTCACCAATGCTCTTCCTCTCTCTAGCAGGACAAGGTGGCAAAAAACTGAAAGTACCAGGAGCTTAATGGATAGGAGCATGGAAATCTGCAAGTCTTAATTCCCATGGAGTTGATAGCTGACTGCTTCATTGCTGAGGCCATGGTTAGAGGATGAGTTGAAGCCACTGAAGATGAAAGTTTCCTCACCTGATACTTGTCACTAACCCCTCAACCTACAATTTTTCTGTCTTACAACCTACCAGATAGTGAAAGCATGTAAGTCCTACTTTATAGCACACCATGGGGCGGCATGGTGGCTCAGTGGTTAGCACTGCAGCCTCACAGCACCAGGGACCCGGGTTCAATTCCTGCCTCGGGTGACTGTCTGTGTGGAGTTTGCACATTCTCCCCGTGTCTACGTGGGTTTCCTCTGGGTGCTCCGGTTTCCTCCCACAGTCCAAAGATGTGCAGGTTAGGTGGATTGGCCATTGCCCATAGTGTTCAGTGGTGTGTGGGTTATAGGGGGATGGGTCTGGGTGGGATGCTTCAAGGGGCGTTGTGGACTTGTTGGGTCAAAGGGCCTGTTTCCACACTGTACGGAATCTAATCTAAAAAAAAATCTAATCTAAATGACTTCATTCTGAGATAACAAGGTGTACAGCTGGATGAAAACAGCAGGCCAAGCAGCACTAGAGGAGCAGGAAAGCTAATGTTTCGGTTCTACACCCTCTTCTAAAGAAGGGTCTAGACCCAAAACGTCAGCTTTCCTGCTTGGCCTGCTGTTTTCATCCAGCTCTACAACCTTGTTATCTTAGATTCTCCAGCGTTCCTACTATGTCTATGGCTTCATTCTTCTGTTTTTCTTCTTTCTGGTACTCTGAAAATGTGACCAAGGCAGAATTGGACAAAGAGCAAGAAGAAAATGATGATGAAGGCATTTCATCAGAATTTCACACTTGCAGCTCAGACAGTGACAGTGTGCATTATTAAAAGGAAAGCAGAACAGAAGCAGGAAATTCATTGTTTGAGACATCAGGGATAAGTGGTCTGTATTCTGGGTTAGGGGGCAAAGATAACACAGATGGCAGCGGGCTAGGTCACTCAGGTGCTCTGCTGAAAAGAACTCAAATGAGCCTTTGGTTGGAGAATGTTGCTTTGGAAATGATCCACAAAACACTTGGTGATTTAACAAGCCCACTTGAAGGTGTACAGCCATTATCAAGAAGCACGAAGTCAGACACCAGCAAAATGCAGTGTCATGCACAGACCTTTAAGACCAACCTTTCCGAAATGATAACCCATTCTATTCACACGTTTG
This sequence comes from Stegostoma tigrinum, assembly GCF_030684315.1. NCBI lineage: Eukaryota > Metazoa > Chordata > Chondrichthyes > Orectolobiformes > Stegostomatidae > Stegostoma > Stegostoma tigrinum. The sequence goes on along the minus strand of NC_081354.1, from coordinate 36,998,034 downwards.
GTGACTTGCAGCATCTCCCTGTGACAACCTGCTGTGCAAGGTCAGCTTGCAAGCTTGGGCTGTCAACTTCTACTTGAACTTGGGCTAATACTGCACGGGAACATTGAATGGCACATGGAAAACAGACATTACGGGATTGCTCATGAGTGATTAGTTGATTTTGTACACCATATGGCAAGATTTTGATTGCTAATTTGCTTTGTAATGTTTATTTTCTGGTAGGTTTTACTTTTACTGGCCAAGAGGGCCATTTCCAGTTCCCTCAAACCTATTCTCATAAACCAGAGATAATGGGAACTGCTGATGCTGGAGAATCCAAGATAACTAAGTGTGGATCCGGATGAACACAGCAGGCAAGCTTTCTGATGAAGGGTCTAGGCCCGAAATGTCAGCTTTTGTGCTCCTAAGATGCTGCTTGGCCTGCTGTGCTCCTCCAGCTCCACACTTGTATTCTCATAAACCAGTGACTCTGTATTAACTGATATTATTAACTGCTCTTTCTCTTCAAGTATTATGCCTCCCTCCTATATACCTATCAGCATCATCACGTTCACCAAAAAAAATCAACCTTTCTGTGCCTTTATCATTCCAAAGTATTGCCTGATCTCCTTGCTTCCTAAAGTATCACTGAAGGCTTGATGAAATGTTTGTGCTGTTGAATTAGATTAAAAAGTGGGACAGCTTCCAAGAGGGAAATGCAAGGCTTACTAAGGTAACAAAGGCTGTTGGGTTTTCCAGAAAGCAGACAGCTGATTGGCTGCAGCAGGTTTTCTGCCAGAATTAGGACCCCAGAGCAGGAAGCCCTGCCTGACTGGAGCTGCCAACGAATCAGAACATGACAATTCCAGAGATAGTAAGAACTGCAGATGCTGGAGTCAGTGTGGAGCTGGAGGAACACAATAGGTCAGGCAGCATCAGAGGACCAGGAAAGCTGATGTTTCAGGAACAAAAACAGAAGTTTCTGGAAAAGCTCAGCAGGTCTGGCTGCATTTGTGAAGAAAAAAATCAAAATTAACATTTTGGGTCCAGTGACCCTTTCTCAGTTCTGAACTTTCCTGGTCCTCGGATATTGTCTGGTCTTATGATAACTCCTAAACTCATTGACAGCTTAGCTGATACCAGCAAAATACCCCCTGGACTCCCAGGATGAAGATTCCAGTGGGAAAGGTTTGGGAGTGGTTTCTGAGGGTGGAATCATAGTGAAAAGAATGCAAGCGGTGTTAGAAACAAGGGCAGGGGAGTAGTTTTCAGCAGCAATCACTCTACCACAGGTCCATTCCCTCAGTGTTGCACAGTTTAGTGCATATCAAGAGACCATCCACCTAATTAATTGTTCTTCTTACCTCCAAGGGTACCATCTCTGAAACTGGAAGCTATCACCTCCAAATCCATCATCACCTTTTTCTAGAACATCCTGCTGAACCAGTCCAATCAGGTTTCTGCCTGAGCCACATTATCAAGATAGTTCTTTAAAAAATCGTAAATGGTATATTATGAAACCGTGACAAGTGTAAACTTTCCCTTCTTGTCTTGGTATTGCATAAGTTAGGCAAAGGAGAGTCAGTAGATGTGTTCCATTTAGATTTCCAGAAGGCCTTTGACAAGGTGCTGCAAAAGAGAGTGCTAAATAAGATAAAAGCCCATAATTTTGGGGCAAGGGCATGAATAGGGGATTGGCTGACTGAAAGAAGGCAGAAAATAGGGATAAAGGGATTTTTCAGGAAGGCTGTCAGTGACTAGTGGAGTTCCGCAGTGGCCTATGTTGGGACGACAACTATTCATATTATCTATTAACGATATGGTTGAAGGAACTGAGGGCATTACTGCTAAGTTTGCAGATGGCACAAAGATAAGAGGGGGCAGGTAGTGTTAAGGAAGCAGGGAAGCTGCAGAAGGACTTGGGCAGGCTAGGAGAGTGGGCAAAGAAGTAGCAAATGGAATACAATTTGGTGGACTTTGGTAGGAAGAATAGAGGCATATATTATTTTCTACATGGGAAAAAGTTTCAGAAATCTGAAATACAAAGAGGCTAGTCCTACTTCACAATTCTCTTAAGATTAACATGCAAATTCAGTTAGCAGATGGAAAGCAAATGCACTGTTAGCATTCATTTCAAGAGGGCTGAAATGCAAGAGCAAAGATGCACTTTTGAGGCTGTATGTGGCTCTGGACAAACTACATTTGGAATATTGTGAGTAGCTTTGGACCCTGTATCTAAGAAAGGATGTGTTGACATTGTAGAGGGCCCAGAAGAGTTTTACAAGAATGATTCTAGGGATGAAGGGCTTGGATATGAGGAGCGATTGACAACTCTGTGTCTGTACTTGATAGAGTTTACAAGTTTGAAGGGGGAAACGTCACTGAAACTTAAAAGAATACTGGGACGCCTGAATAGAATAGATGTGGCAGAGATGTTTCCAAGAATATGAGAGATAAGGGCCTGTGGGCACAGCCTCATATTGAAGGGATAATCTCTTAGAACTGAGATGAGGAGGAATTTCTTCAGCCTGAGAATCTTAAAGCTGTAGAATGCATTGCCACAGAAGGCTATGAAGGTCAAGTGATTGAGTGTATTTAAGGCAGAGATAGATAGGTTCTTGATTGGTGAGGGGATCAAGAGTTAGTGGAGGAAGGCAGGACAATAGGGTTGAGAAACATATCAGCCATGTGCAGGCCCAATAGGACTAATGGCCTAAATCTGCTCTTATATTTTGTGGTCTCATGCAACTTCTCAGCAGCTTTGACAAAGTTGACCACACAATTCTCCTCCAATGTCTCTCCTGTAGTGCAGCTGGATGGAATTATTACTGCCTGATTCCAGTCTTGCCTATTTTCTCATAGCCAGAGCATCACTTGAAATTGTTTCTCTTACTGTTCCCACAGAGATACATCTGGTGTTGCCCAAAGATCAATCCTTGGCCCTGTCCTTTTTTTGCACAATGCCCTCCTATGATATTGGTCAAAATCCAGTGTTAGTTTTCATTTGTACACTTATAACATACAGCTCTACTTCTTCACTGCTGTTAAGTTATTAAACTGCTGGTCCAACATCCAGAGCTGAATGAGAAAATATTTGTCCGAATTAAATATTTGGACAATCTAAGCTTGTCTCTTCAGTCCTGAATACAAGCTTCATTCTTTTAACTCCAAACATAGCCCTCTATGAGGCTATATAAGAGTGTTCATAACTTTGAACCTGTGACGAGCTTCTGATGTCTCATCTGCCCAAAACTAATACTATCCCCTGCTTCTCAACATCAGCTTTGCTGCAGCTCATCGGTTGGTAAAATCATTATCCATTCCTTCATTATTTTAAGGCTTAACTATTCCAATACTCTTCTGCTTGATCTTATACTTCAAACCATCCAACATCATTCAAATCTATATTGCTTGTGACCTTATATTAAAACCTGTTCACTAATCAGTACTGTGCTCATTGGCCTGCATTGGCTCTGGATATGCAATCACTATTTCAAAATTCTCTCTGTTGTTCTTGACTTCCTGCAAGTCTCTATGTCCTCCTTAAAATTTACTCAATGGTCCAGAAATCACTGCATCCTGGGGTAGAGAATTCCAGATTTATATCCCTTTGAGAGAAATAACATTTCTTGATCCCCATTTTAAATCTGCCACCCCTTATCATAAAACTATTAACTCCTATTCTAAGTGATCTTGTTCTTGTTCCAGAAGGTAACTGGAGCTGAGTCCATGAAAAGATCAGCTATGATCTTATCAAATGGCAGCGCAGGCCCTAGGGGCTAGATGGCTTACTCCTGCTCCTATTTCTTACATTCTTATGTAGATTGCCCACATGAGAAAACATCCTTTCTATGTCTATTTTGTTAATTCCCTTTAGTATCTCACATACCTGTTACATTTCCTCTCATTCTTCTAATCTCCAGAGAGTGCTGGTATTAACTGCTTACTCTCTCTTAAGACAAACCCTCTCATCTTTGGAATCAACCTAGCAAATCTCCTCTGAATTGCCTGCAATACAACTGCATCCTCCCTCAAGTAAGAGGACACAACATTTCAGATGCAGTCTCACTATTCCCCTGTACAGTTGTAGCAACACTTCTTTAATGCTCTCTTCCTTTAGCAAAAATGTCTATACCAACATACTAGTTTTCTGTAGTTCATGCACATGGGCACCCAAAGCACTCTGAAGTTTCACTTCATTTAACTAATAAATTGCCTTTCCATTCCTGTGACCAAAATAGATAACCTCAAGCCTATTCATGTTAAACTTCCCCAACATTTTGGCCCATTCACCTAACCTCTCCACATCCATTTGTAAATTTCTTATTTCTTCATCACAACTTATTTTCCCTCCTACTTTAGCATCATATGCAAATTTGGCTATAGTATTCTCTATCCCCACATCCAAGTCACTAATCTCGATTATCAACAGTTGGGCCCAAGAACCACAACCTGTCCACCCCAATCTTGCACATCTTGCTGACTAGAAATAGCCCATTTATCCTAACTATCTGTTTTAATTGGTTAGTCAATCCTCTTTCCAAGCTAATAATTTACCCCTAACCCCATTTGATATTACCTTGTGTATTAATCTTTTGCACAGTACTTTGACAATGGTTTCTGGAAATCCACATATACTACATCTGCAGGATCCCCATTATCCAACTTGCTTGATGCAGTTTGAAGAACTCCAGCAAATTAATCAAACATGATTTACCCTTCATAATGCCACACTGACACTGATGGGTTGCATTTTGGCTTCCCAAATGCACTGTTATTACTTTGTGAATTATGGATTCAGACAATTTGCCAATGACTGGTCGGTAATTAACTGGTGTGTAGTTTCCCACATTCTGCCTCCCTGTCTTTTTGAATAAGGGCATTACATTAGCATTTTTTCAATCAACTGGAACCTTTCCTGCATCCAGAAATTTTGGGATATTATAACCAATGGACCCACTACCTTTGCTGCCACTTCCTTTAAGACTCTAAGATGTAGGCCATCAAGCCTTGGAAAGTTGTCTGTCTTCAATCCCAATAGTTTGCTTAGTACATTTTCCTTAGTAATGATGACTCTTCCAAGTTATCAATTTGTGGAACTTCTGTTTTCCCTGTCACCATTGGGTTGGTGTTAATGGCCTCACCATGAAAACTGCAGAAAAATATTGATTTAGTTACTTTGACATTTGTGTTCCCCCACTCATGTTCCTGGAGCAAGACTGGAACCACTATTAACTCTCCAGTCTTATCCTCCAAGGAAACAACATACACTCTAGCTACTCTCTTTCCTTTTATACACACACAGAAGTGTTTGCTGTCCGTCTTTAGATTTTGAACATTTTTTTCATAATTTACCTTTGCTCTTCTCATTACATTTTAGCAACCCTTTGTTGATCTTTTAATGTTTCCCATTCTTCCAGCCTTTCACTTACCTTTGTAATATGATATGCTTTGGTTTTTTACTTTATATTATCTTTAAATTCTTTGCCTAGCCATATATATTTCCCCTCCTGAAGGCAAGAGTTTTGGCACATGCTAAATGAATTGGAATATTAATGACAAAAATAAGACTGCATATTTGGTCTTTTCTGAACATTTAATGATATTGCACAAAGCAGTATTATGCATTCAATAACAGTTGTATCTAAAATAAAATATCTTCTCATAGCTGCAAGAATTGTGGTCGACCAGAATCTCCACAAGAACCTCAGTGCAAGCCCAAACCTCCACCCGCTGATGAATGCTATGGTCATGATGACCAATCATGCAGAGATTATCAACGCTACTTAGGAGCTGCTAAATACTCCAAGCACCAAGTGGAACCCTTGGCTCAAAAACCTACAGAGATACCTATTGAAACAACAGCAGATCCAAATTCTTTTTCGGATGCTCCATAAAATGTTCTAAAGATTTTATAAATAACTACTCCTGTTTCTTTATGGCTCTCTACCTTTGTTATTTAGCCATACTGGCATTCTGCCTTCATGAAATAGAAAATAACAGTTTGAACTCTGGTTTCATAATAAACACTGCTTTCTGTATCATGTATCACTTGTATAAACATATCATGGTTTGTTTCACAGAAACAAAAGAAATTGAGATAATGTGAAAATGTTAGCACTATATACTGCTTTCTACAAAAGCATGCTACAACAGTTAAATATATAAAACCATAGTTTAGCTAGAGGAACACAACAAGCCAGGCAGCATCAGAGGAGCAGGAAAGCTGACATTTTGGGTCAGGACCATTCTTCAGAATTAGGGAGGGGAAAGGGAGCTCAAAATAAACAGAAGATAGGTGGGGCTGGGGAAGTTAGGTGGGATGGTGATAGGTGAGTGCAGTTGGGGAGTGGTAGGGATTAGCCAATGAGGTGGGAGGAGTGGATAAGTGTGACAGAAAAAGGACAGGGATGAGAGGGAGCTTTGGGTGTGGATGAGGCTGGGGTAGGGAGATTTTAAAACTGGTGAATTCCATGTTTAGGCCATCAGGTTGTAGGTTCCCGAGGCAGACAGGGGTTCACCTGTACATCCCCCAACTTGGTCCACTGTATCCACTGCTCCCAATGACCCCTCCCAGTCACCAACAATTTTAACTACACCTCCCACTCCCTGGGTGACATGTCCATTTTTGGGCTCCTCCAGAACCACAATGATACCTCACACAAACTGGAGGAGTAACACCTCATATTCTGCCTCATGCGCCTACACCCTGATGGTCTAAACATGGAATTCGCCAGTTTTAAAATCTCCCCACCCCCGGCCTCATCCCAAATCCAACCCTCCCTCTCAGCCCCACCACCATGCCCTGACACAACCTGTCCATCTTCTTTCCCACCTATTCGCCCCATGCATCCCACTGACAATCCCCAACATGCCCTACCTGCACTCACCTGTCACCATCTCACCTACTTTCCCCTGCTGCACCCCTCTTCTCTCTACTTATTTCCCAGCTCCCTTCCCCCTCCCCATTTCTGAAGAAGGGTCCTGACCCAAAATATGAACTTTCCTGCTCCTCTGATGCTGCCAGGCCTGCTGTATTCTTTCAGCTCCAAACTGTATAGTCTCTGATTCCAATATCTGCAGTTGTTACTATGTCTAAGTGATTTACAAACTTAGTCAAGAGTGTTTCCAGAAAAGAAGTGAACAATTTGGTTCATCAAACATTCATGTTTCCTCCATGACACTATGCAATCCTTTCTGACACGATAATTGAAGCTGCAAATCGTCTCCTTTCTTTCCTCAAATATAATTGTCAGAAGCACTATTTTCCTCACGGAATTAGGTTTACTCCAATTGCACTCACACATGAAGCTCTCAACCTTATTTATAGGTCAGCTGAAGGTGCAGACAGATGCGATGGCATGGGAGAGTTTAAAGAAAAGAGTTCAGAAAGATAAAGTCACAATGACTGAAAATGAAAGGGAGGGTACAGTGTAAACCAGAGTCAAGGAAACAAAGTTTCTAAGGCATGGGGTGAAACATGTTTGAAAATGTAGAAGGCTAGGGCAAGGATCATGGTGGAATGAGTGAAGGAAGTAAAGGGTTTTGACATTAAAGCATTGAGGACAGAGAGCTACCAGTGATCAGCACAAATAACAGTGATAAATGAGTAGGTGTCAAAAGAAAGTGAGTGTCCAAAGTTTTGACAAGTTTGGGTGAATCACAGAAGATCAATGACAAGAGTGCTGAGGCAACAGGTGTGATTGAGAATTACAGTCCTGGTGGAAGTGTGCTATGCTAGTAAGATATTAAAGATCAGAGCTGGGTGATCCTGGTAACTGAGAAGCTATAACAATAGCAGGTCAGTTTACACCAAACGTGACCCTGCCCATTTTACTCCAGCCTGATGATTCAGAAAAACAAAGTGCCTTTTCGATGTTGGATTGGTGACAACTAGGCTCATTTATGATTTGATGTCAAGCAAGATCCAAACAAAGCAAACAATCCAGGGTCATGACAGAGATAATATCAGATCTTGTCAACATGAATAGGAAGAGGTATGGTTTTGAGAGTTTTGAAAACAAGCATAAACTGTTTAAAATAGAGAGGCATTGTCAGAACAAACGGTTCTGAAGGCCACTCAGCAGGATGGAGAGTGATGAGTTCTTCCTCAGGGCAACCCTTGTCCTCTCTGAACTGTGGCTCTGTGAGTGGTTTGCTGAAAGCTGGCAAATGGCAGCCTTATTTCTGGGGAATGCGTAGGAGTTATGCCACAGTTAATCAATGCCACGCACCACTCTTGGGATTAATGTGGGCAGTTCAGAGCACCACATCTTAGCATGTGAACTTATGTGAACTTTGGAGGTATAACAGCTCACTTTGGTGGGAATATAATATAGATTCATGAGAAGAAACATGGACTCCAATAGTTAAGTTGTAAGGAGAGATAATAGAACCAAGATTGTATTATCTGACACCTCAAAGATTAAGGTTTAGACAATTTGATGAAAATCTTCAAGTTATTAAGGGAACAGATGAAGATCAAAATAGGTGTGAGTTTCTCTCCATGAGGTGTTGAGAATATTGGCTGGTGTGATGATTTAATTAGGAGAGCAACCAAAAACCAGATTCTTGCCACCATGATAAACACTTACAATTAAATTTCCCGTCCTTAAGTGAGATCAGGCAGGTCATGAGAAGCCTATCTGTGTGCATTTGTATCTCAATCAGTACACAACTCCCATATTAACTCACTTTTCTTGATTATCGTATCCCAGACTAAGAAACATGAAAGCTCGAAACATCAACAGCAAAAGCTAAGTGGGGTATCTATCAAGATCAATCCTCCGAATTGAATTGGACAAGTTCATGGCTTTGCTGGCTATTTTCTTTTGTGTCAATTTGTTTGGAACTGCTTCAATTGCAATAGGTGCTTCCATTGTCACTGGCCTGGACCCTTCATCCAAGCAACTGGGCAACTCATTAACTACAGAACATGTCCTCAGCCAGGCTTAGAGAGCACCTCTTCCCTCCACTATCTTGCCAGGCACACTGAAGCATAATTTCTTGGTGTACAGGCAGCATGAACAGACCTGGGGAGCTATGCATCTTCCAGCTTTAGCAGAGAGAGAGTCTGTCATCTTGTGGCCTGTGGACAGTGTTTTAGCACAGAGGAACAGACAAGAAGCTTGATGCTCCAAAAAATAGTGACAAGTACATGCTGAGAGGGTCACTGTGTGGCACGGTACTGTGTCAACATCAGAGCTAAGCATGTGCCTGCAGCTCATGGGGCCAATATACTGCTTGTGCTTGAATAGAATTACAAAGTATGAAAACCAGAGGGGACATCTCTTTAGTGACGTGAGAGTGGGCAGTCAGTCAAGGGGTGCTCAGCCCATGGTCTGAGCCATTTCTTTCTTTTTGCTCGTCATCATTACTTTAATTGTCACTCCTAGTGTTTCATAGTTTCATAGAATCCCTACAGTGTGGAAACAGGTTATTTGGCCCAAAGTGTCCACACCAAACTTCACCACTTCTTTTGAACTCTACAAGATACAAGCCCAGCTTGTTCAATCTTTTCTCCTGAGAAAACCCATCATTCCAGTATGTCTGATAATACTTGGTCTGAACCACTTCCAATGCTTTTACATCCATCCTTAAAGAATGTGATCAATTCTGTACACAGGACAACGGATGGGATCTTACCAGTGTGCTATATTACTGAAGCATAATCTCCCCACTTTTGTGTTCAGTTCCCATCACAATGAATGAAAATGGTCTATCACCTTTCTGAATTACTCAATATGCCTGCAGAGGAACCATTTGCAATGAGAAAACATGGATTTCACTAACTCAGAGCTTTGCAATCTTTCGCCATTGAGATAATATGCTTCTTTTTTGCTTCATCGTGCCAAAATACACCTTCATCAGTTGGGATGGAAGTGATAGTTTTCCTTGAACTTGTTTAACCTGAAGCCATGAGACTCCATGGACTCAATATTGAGGACTTCCCCATTTGCCAGCGGGATGGAATATTCCCAGGTATGGTGATGGAGGAGTCTGGGATGTTTCCAAATTGGCAGGATTCAATGAGTAGCACTGCTACATTTCCAGTGTGTGGGCAGTCCTCCTTTACTTAAAGACTTGTCCTCAGATTTTGAAAGGAAATACAGATTTCACTGGGCTGAGATCAGCTTCATCTTATGCTGACAGAGTGCCAGAATTATTCACACCTTCCTCTGATTTTCTCTTGTTATTGGGGTTTTTAGTGATTACTTATCATTGTTCACTCAGCCACTTTCAGAGGGCAGTTTAGTATCACCCATTATTTGTGGGATTGGACTCACATGTTTATCAGGCCACGCAGTTGTTGCAGGTTTCCTTCGTTGAAGGACAATATTTAGGATAAGCTGAAAGTTCTCATATTTTTAAATTGAATGGATTCAGCAAATTCCAAAGTTTCCTAAATTCACCTTCACAACATGGAGTGGTGAGGTAAAGAGCAGAGATGACATTGAGAGGAAAGTGGATAAGTACATGAGGGGGATAGCATCAGAAGGATATGTTGATCGGGTAAACTGAAGCAGGATACAAGACAATTCAGCAGAGGAAATTAAGTTTTCTTTTTCTGTTTTACAAAAGTATTGAGCAGCACTTCATCAGAGAATGCAGACACAATAAAACCTTACCATCATCCAAGGAACAATTGCACAATTATGGGAAGACATTTATTCCCTTCAATTGTTTAACACAGAGGAGGTTGGGCAGTGAAACCATCATCGGGAAATTGGTCAGATCGGGGAACATTGACATAACATCAGATCTGAAACTGGTCAGTGGTGTGAAGCCTTCCATCAGAACCAACCTTGCTGAAGGTTCAGCAGTGGGTGATGTCAGGGTGAGGCTGAGAAGAAGTACAAATGGACTCCATGTGGTGGGAGCTTCAATCATTCACTGACTGTGAGGTATTTCTAATTCATTCCTGAAGGTGAAGGCTGTTAGTTTGTGGGAAGGGCTCCACAGGTTCATTAAATTTTGTGACAACCAAGTTGCATCTGTTACAACAAAGTTACAACTGAACAGCACCTTGTGCACATCCTGTGTGTCCCAAGACATCCAGAGATGCCAGAAAAGCCCTCCTGCATACGCCATACCCGAAGGGCCAGTCTCGCGCATGGACCCGCCAATGAAGAAGACCCAATGACCCTGAGCACAATCCGTCACACACCCCACATGTGAATTTACTGAAACTCACTTCCAAAGCCACATCTCATTCCTCAGTGAGTACTTCCAGCTCAGACTCACTCCACATGGATTCCAGTTGAAGTTTCATCTTTTGTGTTTCGAATCTACCCAGGATCACAGGTATCTCCATGATGTACAATGTTCCTCAAACAGCTGGCCTCACCACATCCTGAGATCCACACCGCCATATGCATACTCTTGATCTCTCTCCCCACCAGCACTGCCTCATGCTGGCTCAGAGCTGCCCTGACCCCAAGTTCAAATACATCCTCCAGCTTGTTCAATGTTCTAACGAGAAGCTTTTTCTCTTCCTATAAGCATTAAGGAATGCAAGTCGCAACAGCTCAAAGATACACACACCTCTCTAGAACATCCCTCCCCTTCCCTACTTCTCCATCCCTTCTCCTAATGCTACCTTTTCTCGGCTGTCTACTATCCCTTCTGACCTTCCACTCTCTGATGCTTGAAGTTCTGTGCTCAGAAAAATGAGTTTTGGGCATGATTTGACATTGAACTTTTCTTTTGCCACCTTCGCCTCAGTGCCCATTTCTTTGGACGAAAGGCCTCTCCCTGGCTCACAGATCCCTTCACCCACCTCCAACACTCTCCCTCCACTTGGACTTCTCCCTCCAGCCTTGCACTTGACCTGTTCATTGAGAACTGAGATTGGTTGCCATAATTTCTCTGCCTCCCACCCCTACTCATTCAAACCTATCTCCCTCTGAACTACTGAACTCTTTGCTCTCCTGTCTAACCCTGAATTTGTAATCAAGCCTGCCAACTATGATGCTGATGTTGTCTGCTCTACTGACCTTCACATTGAGGAGGCTGAGCTCCTATCACTTCCTGGAACATGACCCATCATCAAATATAAGGCACTGGATTCATGACAGTCACTGATCTCATTTGGGGATCTGCCAAACAAGAATAGGCAGGGAAACGCTATTGAAAAGAACAGGGTAGATGGTCTGAAATGCACGTGTTTCAATGCGAGAAGCATAATAGGCATGGTAGATGAACTTGGAGCTTTGGTTAGTACTTGAAAGTGTGACATTATTGCTATTACGGAGACTAGGCTGAAAGACAGGCAGGACTGGCAGCTGAATGTCCTGTAATTTAGATGCTTCCGGTGTGACAGAAGGGGATGTAAAAGAGGTTGGGCAGTTGCAATACTGGTAAACGAGTTTTTCACAGTTGTACTGGGGGAGGATACATCAGAGGACTTGTGCAGCAAGGCAGTATGGGTAGAGGTCAGGAATAAGAAAGGTGAAATCACAATGCTGGGGTTATACTACAAGCCTCACAACAGCCAGCGGGAGATAGAGGAGTGAATCTGTAGACAGGATTTGGAAAGATGTAAAAACTGCAGGGTTGTTGTGGTGAGTGATTTTAACTTCCCCTGTATTGACTGGGACTCACTTCAGGGTTGGTGACGATGATCTTAGAGGCTGTGGGGTACAAAGAACAAAGAACAATACAGCACAGGTACAGGCCGCTTGGCCCTCTGAGCCTGCACCAACACATTTTATCCTTCCATACTAAAACTGCCTTCACTTACAGTATCACTCACCTATCCCTCTTTTCCATTCGTGTTCCTGTATTTGTCCAAGTGCTTCTTGATTTCTGCGATTGCATCTGCTTCCACCACATCCTCTGGCAGTGTGTTCTAGGAATTCACTACACTTTGTGTGAAAGACTTGCCTCACAGATCTCTTTTAAACTCTTCCCCTCCCCACACCTTGAATCTTTGTTTCCTGGTAATTGACTCCACTGGGAAAAACCATCATACTTTCCACTCTATCCATGCCATGCACAATCTTATAAACATCTATCAAGTCACCCGAAACCTTCTGAATTCCAGAAAACAAACCCAATCTATCCAATCTCTCTTCATAGCTAGAATCCCCCATACCAGGTAACATCGTGGTAAACCTTTTCTGTATGGTCCACAAAGCATTGACACTCTTCTGGTAGTGTGATGACCAGAACTGTACACAATATTCTAACTGTGACCTAACCAAAGTTCTATAAAGCTGCAGCATAACTTTTCTATTCTTATATTCAAAGCCCCTTCCAATGAAAGCAAGCATGCCATGAACCTTTTTTACTACCTTATCTACCTGCGTTGCCACCTTCACTGATCTGTGGACCTGCACGCCCACATCCCTCTGCATATCAACACCCCTAAAGGTTCTGCCACTCACTCTATCATTTAAGGTTCTTGTGAAGATTTGTAGCTCGGATTGTGGATGAGGTTGTTGGCTTTCTCGCTGAGCTGGCTGGTTATCGTACGGGCGTTTTGCAACCATACTAGGGACCATCATCAGTGCAGCCTCTGAGGAAGCAATGTCCACCCGACTTGGAATTTATATGTTCCAGTCTCAGACGCCATATACAAACCCATGCAAAAAATAATCAGAAATGACACAACCCAAGTTAACAGATCAGATCATATAAATTCCAAGTGGAGTAGACAACATCACTTCATCAGAGGCCATATTGATGATGTTACCTTGTATGGTGACAAGACATCTGTACAATAACCAAACAGTTCGGCGAGTAAGCCAACAATCTCATTCACTGTGATAATGGGAACTGCAGATGCTGGGGAAGCCAAGATAACAAAGTGTGAGGCTGGATGAACACAGCAGGCCAAGCAGCATCTCAGGAGCACAAAAGCTGATGTTTCGGGCCTAGACCCTTCATCTGATGAAGGGTCTAGGCCCGAAACGTCAGCTTTTGTGCTCCTGAGATGCTGCTTGGCCTGCTGTATTCATCCGGCTTCACACTTTGTTATCTTAACCTCATTCACTGTATAATTTTCAAATGTACTTGACCCTCCAAAATGCATCAGCTCACATTTGTCTGGATTAAACTTCATCAATCATTTTTCTGCCCATGCCTCCAGCTGATCTATATCCTGCTGTATCCTCTGACAAACTCCTCACTATCCACAACACCACCAACCATTGTATCGTCTGCAAACTTACTAATTAGACCAGGTACATTCTTCTCCAAATAATTTATGTAGACCATGAACAGCAGAGGTTCCAGCACTGATACTTGTGGAACACCACTAGTTAAAATCCTCCATTCTGAAAAGCATACTTCCACTACTACCATCTATCTCCTATGACTAAGCCATTTCTGTTTCCATCTTGCCAGCTCAACCCAATACCATGTGACTTCACTTTTTGCACCAGTCTGCAGTAGGGACCTTGTCAAAGGCTTTACTGAAGTCCATGTAAACAACAGCAACTGCTCTTCCCTCATCAATCATCTTTGCCACCTCTCAACAAACTCAATCAAGTTAGTGAGGCAGGACCTCCCCCGTACCAAACCATGCTGTCTAGCACTAATAAGTTCATTTGCTTCTAAATGCAAATAGATCTTGTCGCTGAGAATTTTTTCCAATAATTTCCCTACCACTGACATGAGGCCTGTAATTTCCAGGATTAACCCTGTCACCCTTCTGAAATAATGGACAGCATTGGCTATTCTCCTGTCATCTGGGACCTTATCTATGGCCAAAGAAGATACAAAGATGTCTGTTACTATATTGGAACAGTTACTGTTTAGCACTAAAATAATGAATTATTCTGTTGTTATCCAATAGAGTTAAGTTATTCTAAGTTCCTTTTTCTTTTGTTGTAGCTTAACTACAGCATTTGAATAAGTTGTGTTTTGCTTATCGTCGAGTAGTTTGACCAATCGAATTGCATCTGGAGTACAGCACTTGACTTTTTACCTCTAAACTAAGAAAAAGTTAGAGTCTAGACTATCTTCTCAGCATATTTTGAAGCATTTTGGGCTGGTCCATACAATTATTTTGTTAACTAAAGATGTTGAGGGGCATGCATCAAAGTTGGAAATGTGGAGCTAGTTCACATAGCAATATTATAATTAAGAGTAACATACACTCAAAGAGTTAAATGACCTACTCCTGATCTTCTTAAAATGCTGAAAGAACAAATTCACTCAGCAAAAACAATAACAACCAGTTATGTTCTTGTCTTAAATGTAGTAAAACATCCCAAGTAGCCTCATGGGAAAATTAAAAAATGGAATTGGCTATAGTCATATGGTAACATATTAGAGCAGATCGGCAGAAGCTTAATCATAAAAAGAGGGTTTTGTGAGATCTTTTGAGCAGGAAAGAGTGGAAGAGATTTAGAATGAACATTTCCAGAGATTAGGGCTTTTGCAGTTGAAGGCAAGGATGTTCATGTAAAGTCATTGAAATTGGAAATACGCAAAAGGTTGGAATTGGAGAAGATGTTGGGCTAGAGGAAATTATGACTATACGGAGGAGCAAAGTCAATAAGGGAGTTGAGAATAATGATGCAAGTCACTGAGGTCTAGACATGGCGTAACTAGAAATCAATGTATGTCAGCTGAAAGGGGCATTCCCTCTCCAATCTTACTGGAAAGGAGTCCAGTCTTTATAGGTGCACCTCAAGAATATATTTTCCCCATTTCCTGTATCTCTTTCAGCTGAGAAATAGATTTATCCATTGGGATAGAGAAACAAAGCTAGCAGGAACGTAAACACAATGAACAAAGTGGTCTGCCTTTTCAACCCAGTGGACCTTTCAGCTTTACAGTATTCTCAGAATACAAGTCTGAGAACAATTTTCTAACAATAGCTCCATCTAGTGCTGTGGTTTATAAAAATCCTTCACTTAGTAGAGCCCATGCTTCATAAGTGTTTGAATAAGGCTTTATAACATCCACCATTTTTATTGTTCTGCTTACCTCACAAAGAAAGGTAATGGATAATGGATAAATGGCACAAATAACTTCCCACCATTTACAAAGGCAACATTTAAACCATATTAAGCAGCATGGCTCTTTCAATCAGGTCACTTTGTTAAAGTGCAATTATTTTCTGTCATTAAGTCTCAGTTGAAAAAAATGCAGGAAATGTGGAAAAAATATTCTTGAGGAGCACCTGTAAAGATTGGACTCCTTTCCAGTAAGATTGGAGAGGGAATACCCCTTTCAGCTGACATACATTGTTGTGCTGCTTGTATTGTTAGATTTACCAGCTTTCATTTAATCTATACGCCAGTTCTAAAGCATCACAAGATACAGCTATGTAATTCTTTGTAATTAAGTTTGATAACGATTCTGGTACACAAGGAAGCCTATTGACTTTTATCAAATAATCTTCGTAAACTCAATATTTCATAATGCTCTGTCTCCCGCAGAAAAAAACCGTCAGGGAATTATGTGGATCATAGTTCAAGCTGCAAATTCCATAGTCAGCTCTGTGTCACCTTCCCCTCCCGCAACTCCTCCACTGACTTTGATTGGTCAGACTGCTTTGCTTAGCATCCAATAATAAATAAACAGACATTATCTCCAGCTAAATGCTGTGAAACCTAAAACCATTGTTACCCAGTTTGGTTCTTAATTGAGCATGACACCAATTTTTAAGCCTATTCAACCAGCCCAATTATCAGAGAAAACACTTCTTTCTTGTTTATCAAAACCTCTCATCACTTTGAATTAGGTCTCTGCTTAACCTTCATCTATTCCAATGAATTACTCTGAACATAGGAGCTGGTCATTCGGTCCCTCGATCCTGCTCTGCCATCACAGCTGGTGTGTTTGTATTTTGAATTTTGCATTCCCACAAACTTTGATTCCATTTCCTCACAAGAATATATCAAGCTCCATCTTAAAAATATTCAACGACCACATCTTCCCCCAACCCCAGCCTCTAGCATTTATTGACGCAGGGATTTCCAAATGCATGCAATCCTCTAAGAGAAAAAATATAAAATCCTTATCGCTGTACTTCTAATTCTGAAAGAGTCCTCCCATAGTTCAGGACTCACCCAGAAGAGAAAACGTTGTTTCCATATCCACCATGACAAACCATTTAGGATATTAAACACATCAATAAAGTCATCCCCTCCCCTTCTAACCTCCAGTGAAAACAAGTCCGGCCAGCCCAGTCTTCCTTCATAAGAAAGCTTGTTCATTCCAAGTATCAATCTTGTAAATCTCTGAACTGTCTCCAACAGATTTACATCCTTCCCAAAATAATGAGACCAAATGTACACAATACCTGAGATGTGTTCTCACCGATGCCCTGGTTAACTGAAGCATAACAACCTTACATTTATGTTGAATTCCTCTTCTAATACAGAAAAGTATTCCATTAGCCTTCTGAATCACTTGCTGTACTTGATATTAACATTTTGTGACTCATGCACTTTGGCGTTCTCTAGTCATCATCCATTTGAGCATTAATCTGGTTTTTCATTCTTCCTGTCAAAGTGAACAAGGAGGTGAATGGGTAAGTGTTCCACCTTCTGTAATTCCATGGTAGGGTGCCATGGAGGAATGCAAAAGTATTAGATAGATAGATAGGTGGGCCATGAACAGTCCTTGCAGAATGCTGACTACATTATGCTATTGTCTCTTTTCTGCCAGCCAGTCAATTTTTAATCCCTGTTTATATGTTATCACTAACTACGTGTTCCTACTTTGCACAATAACCTTGTATATAGCATTCTGTTGAGTGCCTTCTGGAAGTCCAAGTACAGAACATCTACAAGTTCCCATTTAACTATCATGCATTTTATACCTACAAAGAACTACAGGAAATTGGTTAAACATGATTTGCCTTTCACAAAACCATGCTGAGTCTTTCAATTTCCCTGAATTTTTTAAATAGTCCACCTATAATTGAAAGTGAAACTCAATCATATAATACTTAGGGGTGTTTTTACTACAAAGTCGTTAATTAACCACATTACATTACACACTACCATGATAGTATCTCTTCTTTGGCTATTTCCAGAACATATTACTCTAGAAAGTTAACTTCAAAACACATGAATTCCTCTTTCAGGCTATCTACTTTCTCATTTTTCCAATTTATGCGTGGATTAAAATCTCTCATGACTGTTGCAGTCCATTTAACACATTTGCACAATTGTTCTTTTCATTGAATTCATCTTAAAAGTAGTGAATTCTGTCCCCTTCCATTGTGAGGAGTGAGAGCTGGAGAAATGTTTTATACATCTCCCTTTTTGAAGAGGGAACGATGTTGTGTTGCCATAGTCTTACCAGACCACGAGGCTGCTCTCTTCTCAGACAGAGAAGTCTAGAGGTGATTTAAACTTAGGGCCACCATCCCTCATGCAAGGGGAAAGGTTGAGAAAGGGAGTCTTTAAGGTAACCACAACTGGTGATGAGATTTGAACCTACACAATTGGTATCTCACTGCTTCACAAACCAACCATACAAGCAACTGAGCTAAACCAACCCCAGGAGGGAAAGTAGCTCCTTGGTTAAGCACTAAAGGTGGCACCTTTGAGGAAAGATAATTATTTTTAGAATTGTGAGAATGCATGCTTGTGTGTAAAAGTGCACAAACCAATTGAGGCTGGCAAAGCTGTCAGGAAAATGTCCAAAAAAGGAAATGTTTGGAGTAACAAAATGATGCCGGGTGCCTGCGTGCCTGTTCACATGAAACCATTAGAAGATTTGTGGTGCTCAACTGCAGGAATGGTTAAATGGCATAGAGTGGTAACACAGGAATAAAGAGTCATGGGAATGAGTAAATAGGTAAACAATAGCATCTGGTGTATCAGAACCACAGAATTATTATGGTGTAGAAGGCAGCCATTCAGCCTATCATGTCTAGACTGGCTGCCTGAGTATTTTAACAGCATCATAGATTAATATTTACAATAAATGGTTGAAAGTGAACAACATTTTCAGCCAAATTTTGTTTCTGCTGGTCTGGTGTTCAATAAATTATCCAAAAATTTTGCAAAAAATTTAGTTGCACTCTTTGGAAGTTCTTATCTTCTAAATTCAGGATAAATAAGAATCTTTCATCTAAGTATCTTTCATCAAAATGTCATTTAAATTATGAGAGTGTATGTGTCAAGACATCTAATAATCCTTAACACTTATGCAGTAATTAGGCATTCAAAAATGAAAAGTCTGAACATTCAAAGTATCACAGGACAAGAAAAAGCCATTTGCTTTACTCTAGTTTAATTAATTCTCAATTTTTTACCAATTTAACCAGGCATATTTTTGGGATCATCTCTGTTATCTAATTTTTCTCTCAGCTGGGATATTTATAATCACCACTAGATGGAAACAAGCAATTGGCAAACATAAAAACAAAACTTCCTACAAAAAGTAAACTTGTCCCTATTTTAATTCCAGTTTAAACATTAGCGAATAATGTATTTAAATATCTAAGTAATTACTTTATACTGGTTAAGACTTGCAGTAAAGTATAGTAATGCACAACTTCCCCTCCATCATTTTAGCAAATATTGTTAATGTTCCTCTTTTTTTCAGCTTTGTTGCTTTCGCTTTTAAATCTGCCATTTTTACCTTTGTATTAAAAACATAACTCTTGACCACCATCATTATCATTGCAAATTAGTACCATCTCCATAGTTCCACTCCGCTCCAAAGTCTTTCAATTTATTGGTATCTTCCAAATCAGTTCCTTTTTTCCAGAACTCCAAATTTGAATTTCTCTAATCAGATTTCAATCCTTGATAGCAACAATTGTCATCAAACTCAAGACAATATCCGATGTAATTGGGGTAAAAGTAAACTATCCAACTACCTTCCTAGCCTGTCTGAAACTTTGACATTTTTGACCACATCATCCTCCACCAATGCCTCTTCACTGTTGTCCAACTGGGTTGGATTACAATCGCACGATTCCATTCTTATGGATCTAATTATGTGTCAGTTAACTCAGTTGGCTGGACAGCTGGTTTGTCATGCAAAATGATGCTAACTGTGTGGGCTCAGTTCTTGCACTGGCTATGGGTACCTTGAAATTTAATCTCTCATGCTTGTCTGAAGTATGGTGACCCGTGGATTAAACCACCACCAGTTATTACTAATGACAGAGTGACACCATGGCGCCATTGAACTGACGGACTTTGGTGAGGAATAGGATTATGGAGATGGGCAGTACTTTGCAATAATAATAATGGTGTCAAGAGTTGCTTTTATTAGAAGAGAGTGAAAGTGATAGATTTAAAGCACAGAGCAATAAAACCTGAAAATAAGAGAAACATAAACAATATTTGCTAACATGATGGAGGGGAAGTTGTGCATTATTATGTTTTCCTCTAAGATTTAACCAATATAGATTAATTACCCAGATATTTAAATCTATTATTCACTAATACTTAAGATGGAATTTAAATAGAAACAAGTTTATCAAGTTTTGTAGAAAGTTTTGTTTTATGTTTACCAATTGCTTGTTTCTATCTTGTCATGATTATGAAAACCCCAGCTGAGAGGAAGATTAGACCAACAGGAATAACCTTTTTAACCTAATCATACATGACAATATCACTTCCAATGATCTCTCTTACTGCTACCTTTTACTAGCTCAGGCATTCTATAAGGATTTATCCTTGTCACTCTCCTGTTTCCCATCCACATTCTGACCATCAGCAACATCTGAAAAATAGTTTTAGTTTACATATGCATGTTGCTAGCCATCAGTTCTAACTTACCACATCAATCCACCCTTCCATTTCTGCTGAATTATCAGATTGCTTCTCAAACGAGCATTCCTGAATGAACAGAAATTTGTTCCAATTAAATTTCTGAAAATAAAAACATTTGTTTCAGGCACTGAATCCCAAGCTACTGAAACCATCCTTTCTCCAGGCAACGCTTTGAGACTAAACCATACTGTTCATAATTTTGCTGACTGCACACTCACATTATTGCTAAGACTGTTTATATCTGCTCCCTTAATAGTGCCTGAATTCACCAAGCTTCATCTCACCTGCTGTTAAATTCCTTTTTCTAATTTTCTGCACCTCTAGGATTAACTACCCAACATATTGTAGGCTGAACTCCCACATTCTTGAAGTAAATATGAGGTCATCTAAGACTCTGTTATTCATGTCCTAACACACAGAGTTTCTTTCACCTATCTCTGTGTTTATTCACCTACATTGAGCAAACAATGCCTTCTTTTAAACTAATCACTCCCTGTCTGTGTAATCTCCACCAGCCCCACAACCCTCTTCACACAAATATCTCTGCTAATTAAATCTGGTCCCATGAGCAGCCCCAATTTTAATCACTTCCCCATTGTAAATTTACAGTTGCCTAGGCCCTAAGCTCTGGAACATCTCATTACACCTTTCCACTTTGCTTCTTCTTTTAAGATATTCTGTGAAATCCATTACCTTAAATGTGTTTTATAAATGTTGAGTTTGATTTTGCTGTTGTTGTATATAAACATTCCTGCTTCAGTTGTTAAATTATAGGTAAGCAGTAAGGGCATTTTGATCCAGTTCCACAGTAATGAAGACAATGTTAAATTATCCATTATATTATTTTAAAAAGTACTGCAATGTGATCAATCTAAGTAAACATTTCAGATACAAGCGTCTAACAAAACTTATTCCAATGCCTGTTCAGTATGGATCATTAATAGATCATTTGATGTTATCAACAACAATATCTTTATTGCAATCACAATTTGGCATAAAATTTATTGTACATTTTAGTCAAACATTGGCATTTAATGATAATTTTTAATGTCCAAATTGTCAGTAATCTGAAACAAAATCAATTGGCAATTCTGGATACAAGCAGTTTATTTATTTTGCTGACCATGTAAATTCAGTGATAACAAGATGTAGAGCTGGATGAACACAACAGGCTAAGCAGCATCAGAGGAGCAGGGAGGCTGACGTTTCGGGCTTAGACCTTTCTTCTGAAGGGTCTATGCCTGAAACGTCAGCCTTCCTGCTCCTCTGGTGCTGCTTGGCCTGCTGTGTTCATCCAGCTCAACGCCTTGTTATTTAAAATTTCCAGCATCTGCAGTTCCTACTATCTCATGAACTGTTAATAATGTAATTTATTCTTTTCTCACGTAAAGAAAGTAAACTTGCCCATGGTACTCCTCATGTGATCTCATCAAGGCCTTCTACAATTGTACCATAGCAGCCCTACTTTTATATTCTGTTTTCCTTGCAATAAGTGCTAACATTCTGTTTGCCTTCTTAATCGCTTGTTGTATCTGCAAACTAACTTTTTATGATTCACTTCCCAGTATTTCAGATCCCTCTGTATAATTGAGTTCTGCAATTTCTCTCCATTTAAGTAACATGTCGTTTTTCTTTTCTTCCTGCCAAAGTGGATAAATTTACATCTGGTGTCCAGATCTACTCATGGTACTCCAAGTGGAGTCCAACCAAGGTTTTGTATAATTGTATTATAACTTCTGTATCCTTGCACTTCAGTCCTCAAGATATAAAGGCTAGCATTCTATTAGCTTTATTGATTATTTCTGTACCTGTCAATGACATTTTAAAGTTCTATGCAACAAAATGGATAACCTCACACTTGCTTATGTTGAATTTCATCTACTAGTTTTGCCCATTCATCTAATATATTAATCTCGTTTTGTAATTTTATGCTACCATCAACACTGTCTACAATGCTGCCTAACTTTGTGTCATCGGAAAATGTGGGTTTATGATGTTTTATGTCATGTCATTAATAGTGATTAATAAATAATGTGAATGATTGAGGGCCTAGCACATATCCTTGTGAGACACCACTAGTCTCATCCTGTCAATTTGAGTATCTCCCATTATCCTATTTTCAGCTGCCTGCCACTCAATCAATTTCCAAAATGGATCAATCATTTGCCCTCCATTCCATCGGCTTCTATCTTAGTTAAGATGTCTTATGTTGACCTTCATCAAATGCCTTCTGGAAGTCCATATAAACAGCTATCAACATTCCCCTGTCAACTACCTTAGTAACCTCTTCAAATAATTCAAAGAGGTTTGTCAGGCATGACCTACCAATCATGAATCCATGTTGGCTCCCCTGATTAACTGAAAATTTTCAAGGCATTCAGTTACCCCATCCTTTTTTATAGACTACAACAATTTCCTAGCTACAGATGTTAGGCTAACTGGTCTGCAATCCCTTAGCTTTTCTCTTTTGCCCTTCCTAAAAAGTGGAGAGACGTGCAATTTTCCAATGCAGAGAGATGGTTCCTGTATAGGAAACTTTTGCGCTTCTCTAAACACCCTCAGATGGAAACCATCATCTCCCAGAGATCTCTCACTCTTTGTTTCCATTCATTTCTATATTACTGATGTTTTACTTTTATTCAGTTCCTGTTCCTTATTCACTATTAATCTCCTCGGGACTTCTTGTAAGCTATCCTTCTTTTCTACTCTATGTTGAGAGCAAAAATAATTATTCAACATGTCTGCCATTTTGCCACAGCCATTGACAATATTCTACTTCTAATACTTCCGGTGATAGATAGTACACATTTTTGTCGCAGTGTATTAGTGATGGATTAGTTACAATTGAAGCATTCAGCAATGCGTCAGACGTTGCAAATTTCTTGAGTGTTGTTTGAGTCACATCCATCCTGGCAAGTGGAGAGAATTTCAGCACACTCCTGATAGGTACATTATTGAAAGTGGACAAAACAGGCTTTGGGAAACCAGCAAGAGAGATACTGTCTGCAGGATTGCCAGATTCACCAAGTATTGGCATAGCTGGCCCAGGTGAGAATTTACTTGACAGTAAGCTCAGAATTGGTGATGTTTTGGGACTGAGTAATGGTAACACCAAAGGAAGTCAAAGAAAGATGTTTAGATTCTCTCTTGTCAAAGATGGTCACTGCCTGGCACCTGGGTGACATGAATATCACTGCCCAAAAGTGAATGTTGATGAGGTCTTCCTGCAGGTGTTAGAGGAAAATACAAAGCACTGTAGAACAAAGAGACCTAGGGATTCAGGTACATGGTTCTTTGAAGTTTACATTACATGTAAATAGGGTGGTTAAAAAGGCATATAGCATGCTCGCCTTCATAGAATTTTTTTTCATAGAAGAGGCCCTTCAGCCCAATAAGTCCACACCAAACCTCACAGCATCCCACCCAGGCCCATTCCCCTACAAACCATCTAATCAACACCTCCCTGAATACTACGGGCAATTTAGAATGGCCAATCCACAAAACCTGCACATCTCTGGACGGCGGAAGGAAACCGGAGCACCGAGGAAACCTACGCCGACACGGGGAGAATGTGCAAACGCCACACAAACAGTCACCCGAAGCTGGAATCGAACCTGGGTCCCTTTGTTCAAACCTTTGCGTATAAGAGTTGGGAAGTCATGCTGAGGTTGCATGGGGTGTTGGTGAATCATCTTCTGCAGTATAGTGTGCAGTTCTGGTCGCTCTGTTATAGGAAGGTTATTATCAAGCTGGAGAGGGTTCAGAAAAGATTTATTATGATGTTGCTGGGAATGCAAGATATGAATTATAAGGAGAGGCTGGATAGGCTGGGACTTTTTCCACTGGAGTGTAGGAGATTAAGGGGTGACCTCATAGAGGTTTTAAAATCATGAGGGTATAGATAAGGTGAATGACAGGTGTCTTTTCTCTGGGGTGGGTGAGTTCAAGACTGGGGGCATATTTTTAAGGTGAGCGGAGAAAGATTTAAAAAGCATTTGGGGGGGCAACTTTTTTTTACACAGAGTATGGTTTATGTGTGAAACGAACTTCTACCCGGTGCGGCTTCCTCTACATTGGGGAAACCAAGAGGAGGCTTGGGGAAAGCTTTGCAGAACACCTCCGCTCAGTTCGCAACAAACAACTGCACCTCCCAGTCGCAAACCATTTCCACTCCCCCTCCCATTCTCTAGATGACATGTCCATCATGGGCCTCCTGCACTGCCACAATGATGCCACCCGAAGGTTGCAGAAACAGCAACTCATATTCCGCCTGGGAACCCTGCAGCCATATGGTATCAATGTGGACTTCACCAGTTTCAAAATCTCCCCTTCCCCTACTGCATCCCTAAACCAGCCCAGTTCGTCCCCTTCCCCCACTGCACCACACAACCAGCCCAGCTCTTCCCCTCCACCCACTGCATCCCAAAACCAGTCCAACCTGTCTCTGCCTCCCTAACCGGTTCTTCCTCTCACCCATCCCTTCCTCCCACCCCAAGCCGCACCCCCAGCTACCTACTAACCTCATCCCACCTCCTTGACCTGTCCGTCTTCCCTGGACTGACCTATCCCCTCCCTACCTCCCCACCTACACTCTCTCCACCTATCTTCTTTACTCTCCATCTTCGGTCCGCCTCCCCCTCTCTCCCTATTTATTCCAGTTCCCTCTCCCCATCCCCATCTCTGATGAAGGGTCTAGGCCCGAAACGTCAGCTTTTGTGCTCCTGAGATGCTGCTTGGCCTGCTGTGTTCATCCAGCCTCACATTTTATTATCTTATTATTCTAGTCGAAGTGCTAGATGCGGGTAACATTTAAAGATATTTGGACAAGTACACGAATAAAAAAGGTTCGGGAAGATATGGGCAAAGCGCAGGCAGGTGGGACTAGTTTAGTTTGGGATTATGGTCAGCATGAACTGGTGGACGGAAGGGTCCATTTCCATGCTTGATGACTGTATGTCTCTATAACCTCCTTTTCTCTCTGACATCGTTTGCAGCCTCTTTATGATGCATTCTGCACCAAACACTGTAACAGACAAGCCTTACCATTTTTCAGTAAGTTTTGTACAAATATGTCAAATAACTGGATGCTGCTCTAAGAATTCTAGAAATACAGGATTATTCATTGAGTGACCATTATCACACAGACCTTGAAGGAGGAGGTGGCTGATCTATGATTTTTGCATGCAAGAAAGTCATTGATCAATTTTCACACAAATAATAGTGAATTTTGTTCGCATCACCAATAATTAGACACCAAAATCTGGCCTAACAATATTGTCTAACAGTGAATCACTGTTCACATTATTCTGGCGAAGTGGGGTTAGTGGCCCTCGATATGGAAGTCATGTGCACACCTCTGATTGGATTCTCCGCAAAGACATAATCAGAGTCACATATTTTGATTGTCTCCTTGGAAATCCAGTGCTAAAATATGTCTAACATACAGTCAGCATAACAAACAGCACTCCTTCATCAAATGCGATGGTTAACAATTACATAAAGTATTTTCTGCTCATTTACAGTAGGCAAGTAATTAAATGTTAACTTCATATAATGGTTGTCTGCTAAATTAATCTGCAGGTAATATCCTATAATTGCAGAAGAAGCAACATGTTTAATGTATGTAAAACAATGTTGTTGTCAACACTATCTGAGCTAAATTCAAAATTCAACTTTTTAAAAAAGCATTCAAACACAAAAACAACAGATTCGTTGGCCCAAACTTTCAGCACACCTGAGACCTTCTCTGCAGTGTGAAACCTAGGGAGTAAAGCCATAAGTTGTGGAAGCAGTAATGGTCCTTTCAGGCCAACCAGTCTGCTCTGTCATTCGATGTACCTCCCCATTTCCCAAATTTATCGCCATTCAGATAATAATGTGTACTTGTCTATGCTACCAAAGTGGATAACCTCACAGTTTCCAATGACGGATGACACCAGGACAAGTGGGCATAGCCTCAAAATAAGGCAGAGCAGATTTAGGATTGAATTGACGAGGAACTTCTTCACCCAAGGGTTGTGATCCTGTGGAATTTCCTTCCCAGTAAAACAGTTGAGGCTATCTTGTTGAATGTTTTTAAGGCAAAGATAGATTTTTGAGCAGTAAAGGTATTAATGTTTATGGTGAATGGGTGGGTAAGTGGAGCAGAGTCCACAAAAAGATCGGCCATGATAGTTTTGAATGGTAACGCAGGCTCACTCGGTCATTTCGCCTACTCTTGTTCCTATTTTCTACATTCTTATGTTATTCACATCATACTTCATCTGCCATGCATTTGCCCACTCACTAAGTTTGTCCAAATCACACTGAAGCATTTCTGCATCATGCTCACTGCTTACCCACCCAAAGTGAATACATTTTGTACCCATGACCTGAACATAACATTTGTTATTGTACTCAGTTACTTTCTGTTAAATCAAAGTGCAGTTAGAGGTGGATGGCTTCATTTGGCTATCTGTTTCTGTATCTGTGCACAGACTTGCAATGCCCTTTACAGAAGGTATGGTACTCACTACGTCCTTTTTTGACCATAAAAACTTTTTGCTGAACGTTATGAAATATCTGATTTAATGTCTGCCATTACTCATACACCGATTTTATCGAGTATTTTTCCAGCACATTTTGACAACTCTTTCTTCATATCTCTATAATTGCCCTTACTTAAGCTTTGGACACTGGTTTCAGATTCTAGTAGCTATCCCTCAGAGGGAATGTGAAATTCTGTTATGTTGTAATTGTTATACCCTACAGGATCCTTAACTATGAAACTATTTATTAATCCTACCTCATTCCTGAATGAGGAAGAACTCTGTTTTTAATGATGTTTTAGCTATACCTCCATATATTCTGTACTTTGAATTGGTGCCACAGTGTGGTGCTATGTTACATTTTTCACAGTATTTATTAAATATCAGAGACAATAAATCAGTCAACTCAATTCTGTTCAGACTTGCTGCTAGATTTGTTGACCTTTTCCAGCAATTTTTGTTTTTATTTTATTCTTGGGTAGTTCTGCACCTTACTGCTCTAAAACACAATCCTTGATGCACTCTACAAACTGGTCTTCCGTCTGACTAATCAGAAGATTAAAATTACCCATGACAACTATAGTGCCCTTCACACACACAACTCTATCATTTCCTGGTTTATACTTCACACTACAGTGAGGCAACTTTTCAGAGCCATGGGTAACTTGCAGTGGTGATTTCCTTCCCAATCCATTTCTTATTTCCACCCAAACTGATTCTACATCATAATCTAGTGAAGCTTCACTAATCATCACGGCACTGATACTTTTATTAACAAAGCTCCCCCCTTTCCTTTTTGTCTATTTTTCCAGAAAGTTGAATAGATCTGAATATCAAGTGCTCAGTCTTGGTCACCCTGCAACCACATCTCTGTCATAGCTATCAAGTTATAATCATTTACTTCCATTTCTGCTGTCAACTCAAACATCTTATTACAAATCTTACATGCATTCACATAAAGAGCGCTAAGCTTTGACATTTTAACTTTATCACTTCTTCTGGTTCTAATTTCTGCCGAATTCTTCTGCATATTTTTTCTACTTTTCCCTATCACATCTTGATTATTCATCTCTTCACTAGATCTCTCAATTCCATGGAATTTGGAAGGTTAAAGGGCAACTTTTGATAAGAACAATATCTATTCTCCTATGCTATCCCCCAAATATATTTCCTCTTTCCTCCCTTCACTTCAATAGCTCATTAGACCAGTGCTGTGGTCAGTTCACTCATCCTCCCAGAAGCCTGTGCCCTTGCCCACATCAGCAGCAAGAGTGAATCACCACCTCTACGAAGTGGAGTGTGCCTTTAACGTAATGAGAATGCTTCTGTGCTAATGAACTCCAATCTACATCTCATTAGAGTCGAGATGCATTAGCTTGAAAATAAAGTCTCTGAAAAATGACATATTTGACTTAAACCAATTCTTCTTGGATTCTTAGTTTGATGCTGCAAAGTGAATTTGTGTATTCCCTTTAGATTTAGATTCCCTAGGGCTTGTTGCACAGTTAGAGCTTTGCAAGTCAGTATCCTGGTGTGTTTGTCAACATTCATTTTAAACAGAAATATTCAAAAGGAAAAAAAACGTGAAATAGGCAGAGCAACACCAAAAGACTGCAGGAGTGTTATTTGCTCACAGTTTTTTTTATATAAAAAAGGGGCTGAAAATGTGAGACTCAATCCTGGTAAATTTGCTTTATGCTCAGCAGTTAGAATTTTCAATTTGGATTTAGAGAATGAGAGAATTAATTATAATAATTTAATTAGCATCTGTAAGTAAAATGTTTTGAGTTAAATTGTGAGATTAGAATAACAAAAACATAGACAAATAGAAAACCACATCATTTAATGAATGAGTTACTCAAAATGAAATAGTAGTTCTGGAAAATTTCAAGAATCCGAGTAAAAACATTCTTTTGACCCTTCCTTCAAGAGTTAAGGTAAGTGGTGAGGTTAGACAAATCAGGATAATTCTCCCTGAAATCTGGAAGGTTAGGGGGCAATTTGAACTTTGACCCCATGCTTCTCTGACTTTCTTTATCCCATTGGCAGTCCTGCAAAACCCTAAAAGTCTGGAATTTCCTCAAAACCATGTTTCTTTCTTCAGCCTCTCTCCCTTTTAAAGTGTTTTCTAAAAACTAAACTCTGGCCAAAGTTTAAATCATCCCTCCAACCATCTCTGTCATTCATTCAACACGTTCTGTTGTCATTGTTGTTTGATTTCATTCCTGAGCAGAGTATTTGGATATTTTCCCACTCTATAAACAAGAGTTTTGCGGTTCCTGTAAACACCCTTCCCCCAACCAGCACACAAGACACAGTTGGTCCCAACAGCCTTGTTCAAAGAACAAAGAAAATTACAGCACAGGAACAGGCTCTTCGGCCCTCCAAGCCTGCGCCAATCAAGATCCTCTGTCTAACCTGTCATCTATTTTCTAACGGTCTGTGTCCATTTGCTTGCTGCCCATCCACATACCTGTCCAAATATATCTTAAAAGACACTACCATGTCTGCGTCTACCACCTCCGCTGGCAACACGTTCCAGGCACCCACCATCCTCTATGTAAAGAACTTTCCACGCATATCTCCCTTAAACTTTCCTCCTCTCACTTTGAACTCATGACCCCTCGTAATTGAGTCCCTCACTCTGGGAAAAGCTTTTTGCTATTCACCCTGTCTATACCCTTCATGATTTTGTAGACCTCAATCAGGTCCCCCCTCAATCTCCGTCTTTCTAATGAAAACAATCCTAATCTATTCAACCTCTCTTCATAGCTAGCACCCTCCATACCAGGCAACATCCTGGTGAACCTCCTCTGCAACCTCTCCAAAGCATCCACATCTTTTTGGTAATGTGGTGACCAGAACTGCACACAGTACTCCAAATGTGGCCAAACCAAAGTCCTATACAACTGCAACATGACTCGCCAACTCTTGTACTCAATACCCCATCCAATGAAGGAAAGCATGCCATATGCCTTCTTGACCACCCTATTGACCTTCAGGGAACAATGGACCTGAACACCCAAATCTCTCTGTTC